>NC_134275.1:74837212-74897212 GCF_031893055.1 Leptodactylus fuscus
AGATAGATAGATAGATAGATAGATAGATAGATAGATAGATAGAATTATATTATAAAATGTGTGTCATATTGAGTATATCTCCATCTTCTTGACTGACTTTGAAATAGCTTATTTCTGTGAACTGGGTGTCAGTCATCGGTATAAGTCGACCTCTACTACGGAGTTGTCTCCTCAGCATCATGGAGTCTTAAATCCCAGGCATTAGGAGTGTCATACCCTGGAGATTTAAGACACATTAATGTGTAATTAACTTCAATAACTTAAACACACATATTGTTTTTTAAAAGGTTTCTCATCTTCAGTTAGGTTCATTGCACTCAACATCTTTTGTATTTTTTCTTATTTTGCTTGGTTTCCTGTCTTATTTTAGTTAATTGATGTTATCATGCTAGGGGTGTAGCCATAGGCGAACAAAAGGTGGCAGTTTGATGGTTAAAGCATACCATTGGTTGGCCACCACTCTTGTGAAAAATGATGAAATTCTTCATCATCATCATCATTGTCATCAACAGGAAAGGGGCAGCTCAATGGTTACCAAGCTCAGTTGGCAACTAATGAACGCTCCCCGTCATCCTCAGGGGGAATAAGAGGTGAGTACAATTCTCAGTACTCACCTCTCTTAGGTCTCCTCGCTCCTTCTATGTTCCAGCCTTGCTCTAATGTAGTGTGTCAGTGCCACAAGCACAGAGGAAGCTGGAAGTCCTAAGAGGGGTGAGTACTGGAAAACATACTCACTGCTCACCTTTCAGAATACAAGACATACAGAACTGTACTGGAGATGTTTGAAATCCATCACAACCCTGACTAGACTACTACAGCCACCACACAACCCTTGATGGTTGCCACCACTCTGACAATATCTCCATAGTCCCAAAGATAATCCCACCCAGGTAAGGAATGTATTCAGTCCACATTGTACCAGTGGCAGCATACACTGTACTCCTACAAACCACCCTTCACCAAGACTAGTTTTCTAGCTTTTGTAAGTGGTCACTGTGTTAGCTCAACATCTACTTCCAGTGAAATAGCAGAACCATTATACTTCAGAAGTTCACTACAATGTGTCTCAAAACACTCTGCACAGTTTCCCACAGTCCCACATCATGCCCCCCAACCTCCAATCCACCAATGCTTCTGATTAGAGATGGGCCAACCTTCCAAGAATCGTTTTCTTTAAAGGGGTATTCCCAACTTGTTTGGTCACCAACCTGCAGGCTGCATGCTCTGTTCACTTCCTGGTTTTCTTGGTGAATTGGTTGGTGAGGTTTCACTTGCTGTCTCCCAGACAAAGCCAGCTCTGCTATCTCTCTTAATAGCAGTACTTGTTTGCAGTCAGTAATGAGGGATGGTTGAGGTTGAAAATAAATTAGCACAGTATCACTGGAAGATGCACAATATGAAGCTATGTAGCAGAGCTGGATTTGATTGGTGATGAGAATCCCAAATTTACATGCTACAGGAATAAGAGTTAGCTTATAATAAACTCTGTGTTTACCTACAGAGGTAACGGACTTCCTATCACAGCCCTTATCAGCAAAATTCAATTATCCGACCTCATAACTGGGAGATAAACAGCTCAGAAATACAAGCTTGCTGCTGAGTACTGAGCACTCAGTACCCCCTCCCTTCTGAGAGCAGGGAACTATGTCACTTGTCATGGGGTGGAGAGATAAGATCATGCCAGGTCCATAGTTATGGAAACGTGGTGTAAACGATGAAGTGAATAATCTCAGATAATGGCCAAACAAAGCAGTTTTTTTTTTTGTACGTAGGTTGTGAGCCCCATATAGGGATCCCAATGTACTTTTTTTTAAAAAAAAACTATCAGTATGTATGCAAACACGGGGAGCACATACAAACTCCTTACAGATTTTTGTTCCTGGAAGGATTGGAACCCAGGACGCTAGCGCTGCAAGGCTGCAGTGCTAACCACTGAGCCACCATGTTGCCCCAAACAAAGCACTTTTGATGAAGCAGTGTATTTAGGAAAAGTCTTAAATCCACATAAGCTAGCAGTATAGATAGGATCCTTGACATGGGATAACCCATTTAAGGTTTAGTTGACTGGGTTCCTGATTCATTTCAGGTCATAAAAGTTTGGATAGAACCAGAAGTGAAATTATTACACTTTGGGGTCTTTTCAGATAGGTGGAGATCTAGAGGAGGTGTAAAAAGAATAAAAAAAAATATGCTCACCTTCCTCCACCTCTTTTTGGCATTCTCGCAACATCTGGCACTCTCAGTTTTTTGGGTGATGTCATATACCCGGGGTCACTTCTGAGACATATAATTGGGCCTCAGTGGTCAAATGGGCACACCGAGCATCATGAAGTCATGATGCTCAGCATTACATGTTATGGCTGTGACCCAATTACAGGCCCTAGCTTTGATTCTGGGGAGATGACATTCTCAGGAGAGCAGTAGACACTGCGAGGGGCCCCAAAAAGGGAAGGTGAGTATAAATTTTTTTTTATTTTTTTGTGGCGGCCATTTTAGCTAAATCCCCAATTAGACAAATCCCCAATTGTTTGAGTTAATTAAAACCGAACAGTTTGGAATATTCTGGTCAAACCCAGCTCGGAAGAAAATCGGTTGACCCATCTGTACTACTGAAACTGAAATCTATTGTATACATTTTAGGATGTCAGCATGCTTGGCTCTTCTAAGGTGTTTCAGGCTCATGCCTATTTGTTACACATATCAATGTCACCTTCAGCCACCTTAGTCATCTGGTCTTCCCTACTGGCCCCATTTTATCTATGCCCTTATCTACTCCCAGCATTTACCTGTGACGGCACCATTGAGTGGTACATTGGTGTCACCATGAATGTCTTTCCAATAAGGACCAGAATGTTCCTGGTCCTACTTACCACCTATATCTTCCGCAATTGTGGATGACAGCTAAGAAGACTGTCATTCCTGCAGCCAACCAATACAGCATGTCATGGCCTGAAAAATAAAGGCAAAAAAGCAACACATATCCTGAAAATAAAAAATAATTTAGACAGTAAATATATTGGGCAAGGTTCTCAAATGATGGGATTGGTCACACTATCTTTATGCTTCCAATTGTGCTGGAAATAGCACTTATAGTCTTGCGCTCTGTCTTGTGTCGCTCACTTGCTTATTATCTTTTCTGTTTTTACAATGCTCCAGTCCCAACATGGCCATATTCTGTGCTGTCTCATGCACCATTGGAAAAATAGCAACAAGAATTTATCTCCAGTAATGGACCATTATCCCTAGTTTACAGCACACTAAACTATGGATTTCATATTGGATCATATAATCCTTTGTCAGCAGCCATGTTGGAACTATAGCACATAGAAAACAGGATAGAGGTCTACAATAAACAGGTGATCAGACTATGACATTGGTGCAGGGATTCTGAGTACATTATATTAGTAAATTAAAATATTTGCTGACTCCAACATATTTGCTCTTTGAACAGCAATTCATTATATGCTTTACAGCACAGTCATGGCCATAGGCAGAAGTTGAGGTCTATGGGAGAGTTTTACAGGTACGCTATGTACAGAGAGGGAAGTAGATAAGCTGTGACATCATCTATTGTCAGTGTTATATGAAGATATATATAAAGGTATTAACTTCTATTGTAATTTTGTATATTCTGTTTGTTATATAAATGAGCTGACTGCTGCAAAGAAAACCCTTACAGCACTAGAAACTTTCAGTCTCTATTTAGGCTTAATGGCCGGAGCGAAAATTGCAGAATATTGAGCATATTATTATTATTATTATTATTATTATTATTTATTTATATAGCACCATTAATTCCATGGTGCTTTACATTTGGGGGTTACATACAGTACACAGAATATATAAAAATATAGACACTGACAAGGACATATGTTAAACATAAAAACATAATAACTATTTAAAAGTAGATTATTTCTTCCGCACATTCCCTTTAAGTCCCTTTAAGTCGCTGTATTTATTTGTATATTTGATAACCATCAATTGGTTACCCTTTGATTAAAAAAAAAATAGGTTATTTCTTGTGCACATTCTCTTTGTGTCACCGTATTCATCGGAGTATTTGATAAAGTAAATAAGAATTCTATTCTTCCCTCCTCTTTTTGTTATTCCATCAACTACAAAAAGTGGATGTCAGGTGGGTGCAGGGTGAGACTGAATTTTTGTTGTTCATTTTCTTGTATGTCATTATACTGTTCAAAAAATAAAATTGACAAAAATACAACACATATTGTGTGCCAAGTGTCACTGATAAGAATCACACCAAACATTACCAGCCATAGTATGCCTTCTATTTAGTGCCAGCCACTGTTTCTCCCACACAGTGTCTGTCAAGTTCTTTGTATTCCTTAGACAATGCACGATGGTAACATTTGGGCACTATAAGAGGGGATTATTTATGAACACATATACTGTTGTCATCTGTATGGTGTCGATCATGGCTCCAGGTCTATGTAGACCTTTACAGACAGAGTAAGGGTCTATTCACGTGGAGGAAAATGGTGAGGTCAGCGCTGAAATTCCACACCAAGTTCCTCACCATTTTCCTCCGTGTGAATGGATCCTAACATGTATTTTTTGTTATTTTCTTGGTGGGTTGGGTGTATAATCAACACTCATAGAAATTCTAATCTTTTAGTTGAAGTTGCCACCAATGTATGAGGTTCTACTTAAATTCAATAGTATATCTGTCTGTCCCTCACTCTGGCTGTAGGCATCCAGACTTTTATCATTTGCGGTAGCTTCAACGCATGTAGAGTAAAGCACTAAATGATTGTAGGAACGATACAAGCCATGTTTCACTAAACACATCATAAACTACGTTATATCTCATTACTGGATCACAGTTGTATCATGTTACAGAAAGATGCTAAGAACTTCATTCTCAGTGCGATCCGAGAGTCCATATTTGTTCCTCCTTCACTTCATCATCTTTGGAATCGAGGTGTCCTTTTAGTACAAGGATGTCTGTTCACCAAACTAACCATGTACCTGTATCCATATTCAGCCTCACACACAGAAGTCTATAGAGGGCAGCTACTGCAGCTTGTTTACTGATTATTGCCACATTCTGAGCAGTAATACAGATGAGCTTATCTGACTACTAATAGTGACGTTGACGTATAATCTTATTTACAATGTGTAACAGCTGAAGTATGCTTGTCCTTTCCAGCAGACTCCTTCTCTCCATCCCCTCTCCATACACTTCCATTTTAGAAGTAACATAATGTTACATGGAGATTGAAGTGTTTTCATTAATAAGATAAATTACAAATTTTTTTTATAATGACCTGCACAATTAATTTAGGAAAATGTTTTTTTTTTATTATCATATTTTTAAATTCCAAAGCATTATAAAGCTTGTCTATACAATTCTGCAAAATCCTCCACTTGAATCAAAAAGACTTTAACTAATCCCAAAATTTTTTTTGGATTTGTCTATACAGTTCTGACAGGCAAGATATTATATTATGCCTATGTGTATGGCAGACCTTTAGACCCCTGATCACCATGGTAACTGTAACGTTTCTGCCTGTTCGGGTCTCCGTGCCACCCTCCACTCGCACGCTGTGGCGCAGGATGCACGTTAAGTTTGATTCTTTTTTTTAGAGTTTTTTGTTGCTCTGTCTGAACACTGCTCTATTACCTCTCCTCTGTAATTGAATTTCCACCACACTCATCTCCTGCACCTTTTTTATTCACTCTGTTCATCAAATAGTTAATCTTAGCCTTGTCTGTGTGATTGACAGCCTTTCTACCGATCAAGTCTGGGGCAGGTCCTGGACTTCCTATATACAGGTCATCAGCCCACACAGTTTTGCTGGCTATTTTGACTCTGTCCTGTGACTTTGCCCTTGCTAGCTTCCTACTTGTTTCTACTATTATATTACCGACCACTGTCCTTTGGATTCCTTTGAGACTACTCTTTTGGATTACAATTTTGTACTGCTTTGTCTCTCTGGCTTTGACGTTTGCTTGCTGACTTTGCTTCTGTGTTGTTTTGTCCTGTCTTGTACTGTGTGCCACTTATTTCTTGGAAGAGTTTGCTGCCCAGTTGTCTGTCACCTAGGACAGTTCAGGCAAATAGGCAGGGACAGGGGCTGGGTCAAGTTTAGGGCTCACTGTTTCTGTCTTTCCTTTTTCCTGGTTTCAACAGCAGCACTGGGGAATTGCACAACTAGTGATTCCCTTACAATAACCCACTGATGCCCCACAATAATGGAAGGGGGTGATGGAATGATAGAGGGATCTGTCTGTCTCTAAAGCTCTTTGGATGCTGTGGCCAATCTTGACTTTAGTATTTAAAGGGTTAAACATTAACATCAAGGGTTTTGCTAATGTCGGATGTTACAGCAGAAGCCCAGGTGTCAGTCACAACCAGGAATCTGCTGTTGGTTTTGAAGCTTGGTACATCATGGTATCTTAATGAGTTACAAAATCAAATATATTATTTTTAATAACAAGGTTGTACAATTTATCAATTCTAAAATTTATGATTGACTTTTGGATTAATTTTCAAAATCAAACTAATTTAATTATAAATTTAAAAAAGTGGATAAAATAGTCCTTCTTATAACTACGGCCCTCTAAATACAAATGTTTCGTACAACGTAATCGTATAAAACATCATTAATTTCCTGCCTTAATTCATTGTTTCTCTGTCTTACTCTTCAACATAATTACAGGTAATAAGTTCACATTCACTCGAAGCGAAGCTGAATTAGACATTTTAATAAAGAAAAAGGTGCAATAAATAAGAGTAAAAGAAAGCAGCTCTCAAGAAATAAAAGGTTAAGTTTATTAAATTGGCCTTCCATTCCCGGGCTCATGAGACGTCTTTTGTATAATTGTAGAATTAAATGTAAAGTCAGAAACATTAGAACTAAAACCGTCTTTCTAAAATGTCACAGTAATGAGGTTTCGGGCAAAAGTTTTATTTCTTAGAAAACTGCTAAAGTAAAACTTTTCCTTAAAGATAGATGTGGAGAGTTATTTCATTTGCTCTGTAATTATAAGAGATAAGTTGGATGTTGTACATTGTGTCTAGTCCTGCTATAGCGTAAAGGGGACCTATACTTTAATTCAGAAATCAAAAATATCCCACAAATATGTATTTTTAATAGATTCATTCAAGTCATTAAAAACATGTTAAAAAGCATCTCTATAAGTCATGTATGCCAAAATGACCCCGGGCAGGTCAAGCTTGAACCTCTAGGTTTGAAGGTGTGCAATGGTTTCCCATAACCACCCATGACAGTATACAGAGTCAGAACCCAAGATCTCCATGGTTAACACGAGATTTTTCTCTGAATAAATCAGCTCTGTCTATAGCATTAATACATCAGTAACTTCTGTATATAAGGGAATCTGTGTCCAGAACCCAGAATACCAATACAGCCCCCTAGATAGATAACTATCGGTCAAATGAATCAGATGGTTTTCCCCATGTGAATCTGTGCCTCCATTGCCTTCATTTTTTACTTTTGTTCTCTGCTCCCTCCTTTCAAAAGCTATAAGCGTTTTATTTTTTTTTTATATTGTATGATGGCTTACAAGACATATCGCACACTTATTGACAAAAAATAATGCGCTGAAAAGTTCTCTAAATCAAAAGAAACTTTTTTGTTTGAATGTAAGTGATAACACTATTAGAGTCAGGGACTGTACCATTGAAGAGAGACTCTAGTATTGGCCCATCTCATGCCTGGATACAATTGGTCATGGAGACATACAGGTTCTCATAGCTGGGGTTAGGGTGGGGCAAACTGGGTAATCACCCAGGGCTACAACAACTTAAGGGGTCCCCTGACTTCAGCACCATTAGCTGTGAATCAGCAGCCAGCAAGTGCCAGAGCCCCAAATCTCCTGAGGGGCCCCACTGGGTTACTGGGTTCGGACTGCCTCTCCCTCCCCTCCATTTTCTTACCAAGTGTCCGCACAGGCTGACAGATCCTCCCCCTCCTTCTCCTCCCAAAGTCTTTCACTGGAGGGGACGATCCATTACATTAGTCTGCTGCAGCCCAGTGTGATCAATCCCTGAGTCCAGGTATGCGCATGCACACGTGTGTGTCTGTGTGTGTGTGTACATGTTCTTTGTGTATGTTTATGTATGTGTAGTATAGATTCCCTATTGTATCAAAAACTTGAACCATAATTTCATATATTTGCTTTGCTATGCCGTCAGTATTCACAGCAGTTTTGCATTACATTTGTCTGGATGATCAGCACTATATTTACTAGGATTCTTGCTATATATGTGAATGATAAAGGACAGTTAAAAACTGTAGGGGGCCACACGGTGGCTCAGTGGTTAGCACTGCAGCCTTGCAGCGCTGGGTCCCGGTGTTCAAATCCTGTCAAGGGCAAAAAACCATCTGCAAGGAGTTTGTATGTTCTCCCCGTGTTTGCATGGATTTCCATCCCATATTCCAAAAAGACACACTGATAGGGAAAAAATGTACATTGTGAGCTCTATGTGGGGCTCACAATCTACATTTAAAAAAAAACTGTAATTTTAAAATGAATTGAAGCCTCTTATGCTAGGTTAACATCTGCTCCCGTCTCTCCATCGTTCAGGTACACCGGGGGAGCCAGACCACTGTTTTAGAGGTCACACAGACACTTGCGGACCCCATTGACTAGAATGGTATCCTCCAAAACCCTAAAGAGGACCTTTCCCGTCTTCTAGCACCCGCAGTATTATATACCAATAGAAAGCTAACAGTGTGCAGAATTCAGTGCTGGAGATATACAGCTTATCGTCCCATGGCAGCCCCTTCACACAGTATAATGTCCTCTATGGTGTTTGGTGCAAGTTTTATAAAAATGTTGGGTCTAGCAGATCCCGTAAGTTTTCGGGGATCATGACCCATGAACTATTATTATACTCTGGGGTCTCTTTAGTATGAGCAGAGGTGGGGAAAAAACATCATACTTACCCCTCCTGTGCTACTTCCTGCTGTCTTCAACTTATTTCAATGACATCACAGAACTAGGTTAAGTCAGCGTCATTTGGGTCAATGATGTCGTCCGGACTAACGTTCTGTCTGCGACATCATTGAAGAAGGACGAAGACAGCAGGAATTCGCTTTGGAGCACAAGAGAGGTAAGATTTTTTTTCCCCTCTGCCAGGCCTCTGAACATTATACTCTGGGGTCAGAAAAGACCCCAGAGTATAATAACAGCAGTTTGAGTGAAATTACCAGGCAAATCTCCTGAGATGAACCTTGTCCTGCATTAGAATATCACCATAAATGATATCTAACAAACCTCATTATAGTCAACAGAATCTGCTATTCTCCTTCAGTGTTCATCATTACACGCATCCATCTTTATTACCCGTTTTGCTTTTCTGTTCCTATGATGAGACAAAAAAATAAAATAAAATAAAATAAACCATCCGGATGTGAATCTTTTACTATAATCAACATAAAATATTATTTTACATAATATATTCTCCATTTACGTCTAACTCTATACCTAATATCTGATCTGTGGTTGGAACTCGGAGGTGCTAAGCAGATGGATATACAGTTTTGGGGGAAATATTCTGTATTATTTGAAACCTATTGATTGAAACCTCTTACTTTCCATGCTTAGGAATTCTGTTCATTCATTTTTCATGATTTGCAACCTCTAAAAAGCCAAGGCAAAAAATAAACTATAAATAAAACCAGCAACCATAGACTAATATTGTCAGGATGGAAGACACCAGGGTTATTGGCTTCTCCCAGTCTAAAAATACCAGCTCAGTTTAGATGGCCAAGATCTAAGGGCCCCTTCACATGGCGTAAGCGCTCGGCTCATTCCGAGCCGTACACGCGAGCGCTTCTAAACACTTCCCAAAGCCGGCTTTACACGTGCTCCCATTGAAGTGAATGGGAAGTGCTTAGAAGTGCTCACGTGTACGGCTCGGAATGAGCCGAGCGCTTACGCCGTGTGAAGGGGCCCTAATAGGGGAGGGGGATAAAAATGAAGGGGGCTAATGTTAACCTTTTGGCTTTCTAACATTTAAAGCTAAAACACATGAATACTAGATAAACTTTATTGAAATAAACAAAATAAACACTCTTTATCTTTGCCCTCTTGGACAACTTTATATAAATAAACACTGCATAGACTACCTAGTCTAAGTTTATACTAGAGATGAGCGAACCAACAGGTTGCACCTAAATATTCCAAATTGTTCTGTTTTTTACAAAACCGAATAAATGGACATTAGTCTCCATGGTCGCCACATTATACTCTGAGCCTCCACCTATTATACTCTGAGGTCTCAAGAGACCCCACAATATAATAATATAATGTTCACATTGACATTTCAGCTCTATTTGACTGAGGCCCGAATCACATCTGTGTTCGGTATTCCATTCGTGGAGTCCGCTTGTGGAACACCCAAATGGAAACCTACACGCATTAAAAAGAGATTAGCTAAGAAACCACATGGACCACCATAGACTATAATGGGGTCTGTGTGGTTTCCGCACGAAACATATGGAGAGAAAAGTGCTGCTTACAGGACTTTTCTCTCCGCATGATTCGTGCAGACACCGAGCAGAAACCACACGGATCCTATTATAGTCTATGGGGTCCATGTGGTTTCTTAACCACCAACGTAGATTTGAACCGTGCCTTAGAGAGCTAGAAACTGGATACATTTTTAGGAACCCTGACATTGTTGTACACTATGTTTTGAGCCAATTTAAGATGCGGTTCACACCAAACGTGTTCAACCCAGTACAAAACTGGGACTCCAGCCATTCAAGCCCAAAATGAAACAAATCTCGAGAGGTTCGCCCAATTTTTTCCACAAATTAGGAAAATTTTGGCGTATCAGTGGAGCAAATTTTCCCTAATGTTTTAAAAATGATCTTAATAGATTATGAATATGAAGTACATTATCGACTATAGTACAGGCTACTTGTTCATTACTGTTTTTTGTTCTTTTATATTGCTATTCGACCTCAAGGATGTAGAGCGCTCATATACACGCACGCAGGTTGTGTTCTTGCTCTATGTATGTGTACATCACTAAATAGTAGTATTGAACTGTGTACGCATAAAGAATAAGGCGTATGTGAACCCTGGGTTTGTAGTTTTCTGCTGGGAGAAGATGCGCTCTGTTTGACCTGTACAGATCTGACTCGCTTTCTTCTTGGGACACATGTAAACAGATGCAATTCAGCCTCTGGATTGATTGGTGTCTTTGAACATGTCTGTGAACCATTTTAATGGATCATAAGATCAATTCACATATCATTAGCAATGTTATGCCGAGCCTGTTCTAGAGTTGTTTTAAGTACATGCTATTAACTATTCATTCTTGGAGAGGTGAATATACCAGTACCCTATATCGGCTTTGTTACATTGTCCAGTCTACCCAATTGGTATTTTGCATGATATATTCCGGTGTTCGGCAGAAGAGTTGGGGAACAATCGTGCATCACTATAATTACAGATGGGCTGTGCTCTTTGGGTCTTTGCCGTTATATTAAAAACAATCAGAAAAGAAATTGTCTGTAACAATTTTACTGTTATTGTTCCCGGGTGGCTTTGTTCTGATGAGGCTCTTTCACGAGATCGTATTTCCATAATGAGATGTTATAGACTGACATTCCCCAATCAACCCTAAAAAGTAATATTGTAATGTATGTCATTTTCCCTTCAGTATCCGATTGAATACTAGCTATACTTGTACCCAACGTATACCGTCCCTTAACTCCTTCCCACCCTTACACTTAATAGTGCTGCATAATGTCGAGGAGCTGAGCCTTCCCCATACGCTGCAGGGGTTGGCTGACAGCCACTGACAGCCACAATTGGTGGCAGCATCAATTGCACCTTTTAACCACTCAAATGTGGCATATAGGGGCAACATGGTGGCTCAGTGGTTAGCACTGCAACCTTGCAGCTCTTGAGTCTTGGGTTCAAATCCTACCAAAGACAACACCTGTAAGCAGTTTGTATGTTCTCCCTGTGTTTGTGTATATTTCCTCCCACATTCCAAAGACAATGCTCATTGCAAGCCCTACATGGGGCTCACAATCTACATTAAAAAGTGGCATATAAAGAATATTGACATATGTGCACTGCCATATCAGAATGCTCATAGCCCCCCTCCCAGAACATCATAGGAGGAGGGGCAACCCATTGTCATGGAGGTGCATTGCCCTCATTTTGTCATTACATAGCTTGTAGTACACCCAGTATTAAAATCCTTTCAAAAATACAACTTATACTAAAGTTTCTGTTCTACTTTTTCATAGTCTGAGTACAGAAATATTACAGAATACTGTACAAGTGATCAAACTCCCCCAGGGCTCATATCCCCTAGGAGACAAATTAAAGGGCTGAAGCCACGCGTTTCAGATTTTTTTGTTGCAGGCTTTTGAGTGGAGTGGATTTAGTAGATTCCTTTTAACTTCACTCTTCACTTTGCCTAAATTAACAGCAAAAAAATATGCAACACAAAATGCAGATAATACCCAGATACTGCCCATACTTTCTAAATACATAAGTGTCTTGTTGGGACTCCCTATGAGAACGAGCCCTTGGGGCACATGCTCCGATTGCCTCTCCCCTGGTGAACTTCTCCCCTCTGCAAGTTAGCAGAGACTGGTGGAGACGACAGGAGTTGAAAACACTGAACAACAAGGAAATAAACTGGAATATTTTGCCCAACACAGAGAACCACTTTATGCCGGGACACACTTGGCATACTCACACTCAAGCCAATGGCAACTAGCCCACTGTGATACACACAAATCCCATCCACACAACGCAGAATCTGAACACACACACAACATAGATTATTGCTGTGTGTTTGGATGTGACTTCAATCTTTGCAATGCAAAGGTTGAATTCTGGGCCAGACACCTGGGAATCGCAGCTGGAAGTCTTTTAAAAAAAACAGCTGATTTTGGCTGTTTTTTTGCCACGAGAGCAAACATCCCTCAGTAGACCCATCCTGTGAGGCCTTGGCCTTAATGGAATTTTTGTTTGCAATGTTTCTAGGTTTTTTCATCTGCGGTACTGGAGGATCACATCACACTGTTAACTACTGAGAGGTCTGAGTACACGAATGTTTCATATCAGCAGAATTTACAACTCGACTTGGACTTTTATAAAACGTACTTTAACACACATGGAGATGTATCTAGCTCTGCCACTTGCACTGATATTGTAAAATGTGGTGCAAAATGGGGCAAAGAAAAAAAAATAAAGTTAACAAAATAAAATAATTTAAAATACAATTTAAAAATCCTGCAAGAATTTAACAATCATACAGTTGTTAACCCTTTCGCACTCTGGTCCATATATTTATGGCCCTGGCAGTAGGGAGTGAAAGCGCACCGCAGTAATTATATAATAGAGGAACCCCACGGACACGTAGCTATATTCTCCCTGTAATGGCCAGCACTGAAGAAAACTCTTATTCTGCCTATTTAACCATTTAGATGCCATGATCAATACTGATCCACAGTGTAAACAAAGAGGTGACTCTCTCGCCAGCTCCAGCATTGGGTCCTATTAGATTCTGGTGCATTTTATTATGTAATTTTTCTTCTATTGGAATGACATAAACATATATGTACTAAAATATAATTATGTTAAAAAATAGAACCTCAAAAAAAAAAAGATGGAATGGTGAAAGGGACAATGAAAGAAAAAAAAATTGCATCCCCAAGTCCAAGGCCAAAATGAGCGATATCCTCCAAAAATTAAAAGCCATATTTTTTCTTAATATTTTTTAGTAGTTGTTTTTTTTTTTTTTATTAAATAAATCTTTTTGTGCTTTATGTAATGCCGCCATTAATACCGAGTCCAGCAATTTTCGCTTGTTACTTTTTTATTTTTTTAGGCAAAATGGAACATTTCTCCTATTGTGGATTCACAATAGAACACTTGCATTTCCTGCATAGAAAATTATTGGTCTATTATCATGATACAATATAAACAATAGCGATCATCTGCAGAGAAACAAATGGAGGCACGTCTGATATTTCCATCTGTGGGAGAAAATCATTTTGTTACCATAGATGCACAGTGCCTTCCAAGGTTTGATCTTTGCAATTATAACTCCTGCAGTATCCTTTAACTTTATATTAAGGGCTTGTGTGCTTTGGACAGACCTTGTGAGATTGTAGGCCCCCTTCAGACATGCTGAACAATGGGGGTCTTACTGCTGGAGGCCCTGCAATCATCTGTTATCTGCAGGGAACCTGCAATAGAAATGTTTGTTTTCCCTGCAGTGTCGTTGCAGGAAATAGGAAATCTAACTGGGCACCATTGAAATCAGTGGGCATCCACAGCATTTATTGGCTACAATCAGTGCCCAGCAGTTCTCCAGTGCCAAGAGCCACACTGGACGCATCGCTTGGATTTTGCTAATAAAAGAGAATAAGGCATACGGCAAGGGATTGTTGGAGGCAGAAAGCCTTTATAGAAGGAACTGAACGTGTATATGTCTGGCTATATGTCTAGGTTCAGTGAATAAAACACATGAGGCTATACATCACACAGCTCCTACAGCTATATGTGGACTTATTCTTTAACTCTACATTGAGTGTAGACTTTTTTCCTAAGATCTTATTTATACATGTTTCATTCTGATACTAATTTAACTTCGCTCATCCCAGCAAGTTACCCATCTGCCGACTGCAATGTTTCAGGGTGTTTGCTCACTATCAGAAGGGTTACTGGATTATTGGATGAGATACGAAGCACAGGGGGTGTACTGTTTCTCACTGAATAGACATAGAAGTGTATGGAGACTTATTAAGGCAATATCCCATAGGAAAAATATTAAGTGAGCTCATATCAGTAAAACTTACTCTGTACAGATAAGGAGAGGAGCAAACTCTAAAACAGTGCTGTCTATTGAATGGTAACTCTGGTTTTTGTAGCATTAGCTCATTTGAATAATTTTCCTGTGGAGCTTTGTGGGAATATTAAGTCTCCATACACCACTTTGTCTCTTCAATGAGAGCACTCCTATTAAAACTAATCAATTTGTACTATGGAATTACGGATATGCAATTACAGTGCACGGAGCAGGCATAGTGGGGCAGATTTACTAATACTGTAAAGTATATAAGTACTGATCAGCTGCCATAGCAGCCAGGTCTCTGCTGTATAATACAGCAGAGACCCAGCATTAATGCCCAGATCCTGTGTCTGTGCTGATCATGGACATTAAGGCCTCTGACACCTCGGTCAAAGCTGACCAGGGCATTATTTTGTTGTTGATCACCAGCCTTCGGGAATGAGACCCAGGCCAGTGATCCATTGCCATGACAGCTGGGAGCCTGTTGAAGGCTTCCAGGCTTGTCTGGCAAATATTTCTATTTGTACTATGCAGCCTTTAATAGACCTGCCGGTATTTTGAATGCCTTTAATAGAACTGTGGGTATTTTGACTGCTGGTATTTAGACCCCTCGGGTTCAACCTCATTTCCCTAGAACAAATGTCAAAGTACATAAATAAAAAGTACATAAATAAAAGTTAAACAGCTAAATGCATACATATTAGCTATCCCTGTGCCCAAAAATGTCTGGTCTACAAAATATTTTTCCCAGACAGTGAACACTATAGCAGGAAAAATAATCAAGAGTCAAACTGCTGTTTTTTTTTTTTGTTTGTTTGTTTTTTTTGCCGTTTTGCATCTCATAAAAATTTGAATAAGAAGAGATCAAAGCTATAGACATTTCCCAAATTTGTCTACCTGAAAAGTACATCTGTTTTCTGCAAAAAAACAAAACAAAAAAATGATCATTTTTGCAACGTTCTGGATCTTTTTAAAAGGTTAAAACATAAAAAATTATACAAATTTTGCATCACCAGAATCATACCAACCCATAGAATACAGGTGACATGTCAATTTGGCTGGACAATGGACACTGTAAAAATGAAGCCTGTAATAATGTCGCAGAAACGCAGTTTTCTCAAACCCCATTATGAATTTTTTTCCAGCTTCCCCGTGCACGCTACAGAATGTTAAATGATACCATTACAAAGTATAATTTGTCTTGCAAACATTAAAGGGAGTCTATCACTGCCCCCAGATACTTTAAACTGCTCCCATGGTACTGTAGATGTTGTTAGCAGAATAAAAACCATACCTTTCTTAAGTTTCAAAGCCCCAGGGATGCGTAGAAAAAGCACTTTTATTCTTTATTCAGATGAGGATCTTGGAGCACAGGGGGAGTTTACATCAGGCACTGAGCACTGCTGCATCATCACTAAACATGCCCATTCTGCATTCAGCTCATTTCCCTGGGCAGTGTGAGGATCAAATCTCAATGCCCAGGAGGACGAGCTGAATGCAGAATGGTCGTGTTTGATTAAAAAAGAAAAGTGCTTTTTCTACACATTCCTGGAGCTCTGAAACTTAAGAAAGGTATCGTTTTTGTTCTGCTAACAGCATCTACAGCACTATAGGAGAAATTTAATATGGCTGGAGGCAGTGACAGACTCCCTTTAAGCCCTCATATACCATATGTAAAAAAAAGTTATGGGGCTTTAAAGGCAAGGAGTCAAAAATGGTAATCTAAAAATGCCTGCGACGGGAAGAGGTTAAACTGTGCTAGACTTATCAAAGTGTGTAATGCAGTTTGATAAATCTGTTGCAATATTAGACTATCTAATCTAACTTTTTTAGTTGGTTTAATTTACACCAAAAAATTACTCCAAAATAATATTTATATCATATCCACTTTCCATGAAGTCACAACCTTTCTTACACTAGTGGTCAGGGGTCCTCAAACTGCGGCCCAAGGGCCACATGTGGCCCGCCAAGCACTTCTGTCTGGCCCTGCCGACAACGCCGGCAGGTGTGCATTTATAATGAAGCTCCTGGGGAGCTCGGGCCAGGCCATGGAGCGCACTTCACTTTACCTATTGGAGGGCACCGCTCCCGATGTCTGTGCGACCTGCTCTGCCTCCGGCCCACTGTTTAAAAAGTTTGAGGACCCCTGCTAGTGGTAAAAGTGTCTAGAACACATCATAAATGTGGTGAAGTGTTAGAATTCTAGTGCACTTTGCATGATAAATTTTCCCCTGTGAGTATAGGGGTAAGGTGTTAAAAGGGAGATTGCGGGAGATCCATCTTGTGGCTTGTAGGAGTGGGTTAGGTTGTTTAGCTTTGGGAAAATATACACATGTAGACAAAATTGTTGGTACTCCTCGTTTAATGGAAGAAAAACCCACAATGGTAACAGAAATAACTTGAATCTGACAAAAGTTATAATAACCAAACTACAGGTAGTCCTCGGGTTACGATGGTCTCGAGTTACGTCGTTTCATGGTTACGACCCTTTATTACGACGCCTTATTCTGACTTACGAGGTTTTGCGTCCTAACGCGAACTACGCGCAGCTGCGGATGAATACAGTACAGTACTGTACTGTACTCGATTATGCGGCTCTAAACCGAGGATGATGAGTCTCCTGCATGCCATAATGCCCTTCAAGATGGCTCCCAAATGTAAGCCAGACTCTTCTGATGCCAGTGCATAAAAAAAAAAAGGAAGGCCATCACCATGGAGGCGAAATTGGATATCATAAAGCGATTTGATAAGGGGAAAACAGCGACAGACATTGGCCGGTCATTAGGACTTAGTCGTTCAACTGTTGCTACGATTATCAAAGATAAAGATCGTATCCTTGAACATGTGAAAGGATCTGCTCCTATGACAGTGACAGTGATAACAAAGCAGCGTAGTGGGCTTATTATTGAGATGGAAAGATTATTAGTGCTTTGGTTGGAAGACCAAAATCAACGCCGTATCCCAGTGAGCCTTATGGATATTCAGGAGAAGGCTAGGCGACTGTTTGAGGCATTGAAAAGAGAAAAAGGGGAAGGAAGTGGAAGTGAAGAGTTTGTGGCGAGAAGGGGCTGGTTTATGAGGTTTAAGGATCGTGCCAATTTCCATAACATTAAAGTGCAAGGTGAAGCTGCTAGTGGTGATGAGAATGCAGCAAGTGAGTTTCCTAAAGCATTGGCTGAGATAATTACGGAGGGTGGTTACTGTGCTCAACAAGTGTTCAACGTGGATAAGACAGGCTGGAAACGTTTGCCTAACCGTACGTACATCACCAAGGAGGAGAAGTCAGCACCAGGCCATAAAGTCTGTAAGGAAAGACTGACTTTGCTTCTTGGGGGCAATGCTGCTGGTGACTACAAACTGAAGCCCATGCTGGTGTACCAGGCTGAAAATCCAAGGGCACTCAAGGCTCAAGGGTATTTCGAAGTGTCAACTACCAGTCTTCTGGAAGTATAATAGGAAGGCATGGGTGACACTTGCAGTGTTTGAGGACTGGTTCACCAACCATTTTGTGCCAGGCGTGGAGCGGTAATGTACCTCTAAGGATATCCCCTTTAAGGTGTTACTAATTCTGGACAATGCCCCTGGACACCCTTCCCATCTGGATGACTTTCACCCTAATGTCAAGGTGGTTTATCTTCCATGTAATACCACTGCCCTAATACAGCCTATGGACCAAGGAGTCATTGCTACATTCAAGGCCTACTACCTCCAAAGGGTCATTGGTAATGCTTTAGGAGCAACTGAAAAGAATAAGGACTTGACTCTAACTGTGTCCCCAGTTTGTGAATGATTTCACAGGGGTGCAAGAGTCAGTGACTAGTGTCATAAAGAACGTTGTTGCTATGAGTAAGACAATGAATCTGGAGGTGGAGGAGGAGGATGTCACAGAACTACTGGCATCTCATGGAGAGGAGTTATCTGCTGAGGACCTTATTCAACTGGATAAGCAGATGATAAAGGAAGAGGAAGACATACCAACCCCAGAACCTAAGAGATTTACAAAGCAGGGATTAACAGGAGGTTTTGTCCTGATAGAGGAAGAGTTGTCAAGGTTTGAGGCTGAGGATCCCAACATGGAGAGGTACACTAGGGTTGCCAGAGGAGTCATGGATTCCCTTAGGTGTTACAAGGAGATCTTGGAGGAGAAGAAGATGGTCTCCTTCCAGACTAACCTGCAGAAGTACTTCAAGAAGGTAGAGAGGCCTGCAACAGATCCTGTGCCTGTACCCTCTACCTCAGCTGCCCCTCTTGACTCACCTGCCCCAGTATCTCCAGCACCTTCTGCAGCCTTCTCCCAATAAACCTGTTCTCTCTTTGGAATTGTTCTCTTTGTTTGTTACAGTACAGTACGTACATACTGTTTGTTTTTTTTATTACAGTACAATGTTTGTTACTGTTACAGTATTTCATTAAATGTTCTGCATAATATCTTACTGTACCTATGTGTTTATTGATAATTATGTAGGGTACTGTGTTAGGATAGGTGTTAGGATAGGCTAGGTGTTTACAGTACAGTACTGTTATTATGATACAGTACTGTATAAACGTATGGTCCAACTTACATCGAAATTCGGTTTACGACACCATGAGGAACGGATCAATGTCTTAAGTTGAGGACTACCTGCATATGTTGACACGCCACAAAACGTCTGGGAGAATGTCCTATAGACAGATGATACAAAAATTTAACTTTTTGACAAGGCGCATCAGCTCTATGTTCACAGATGGAAAAATAACGCATGTTTTGAAAAGAACACTGTCTCTACTGTGAAACATGGAGGAGGCTCTATTATGTTCTGGGGCTGCTTTGCTGTATCTGGCACATGGTGTCTTGAATCTGTGCAGGGTACAATGAAATCTCAAGACTATCAAGGGATTCTAGAAATAAATGTCCTGCCCAGTGTGGGAAAGCTTGGTCTCAGTCACAGGTCATGAGTCTTGCAACAGAATAATGCCCCAAAACACACAGCTAAAAACACCCAAGAATGGCTAAAAGGAAAACATTGGACTCTTCTGAAGTGGCCTTCTATGAGCCCTGACCTAAATCCTATTGAGCATCTTTGGAAGGAGCTGAAACATGCCGTCTGGAAAAGGCACCCTTGAAACCCAAGACAACTGAAGCAGTTTGTTCATGAGGAGTGGGACAAAATACCTATTGGGAGGTGCAGAAGTCTCAATGGCAGTTACAGGAAGTGTTTGATTGCAGTGATTGCCTCAAAAGGTTGTGCAACAAAATATTAAGTTAAGGAACCATCATTTCTGTCCAGGCCTGTTTCATGAGTTTTCTTTTTTTTTTTTTTTTTTTTTTTTAATTCTGTTGAAGCGAAAAGCAATGTCTGACTTTCATTTGTTCATTTTCATAGAATTTTTATTAATTATTTTTGTCAGATTCAAGTTATTTCTGTGACCATTGTGGGTTTTTCTTTCATTCAACGAGGAGTACCAACAATTTTGTCCATGTGTGTAACACCCTGGAGGACAGAGGCAAAAAATCTAATATCCCTGTTTCTGTTATCATGAGTCAAATATCCGATGACTATGATTTTTCTATAGTACAGGAGGACAGGAGGACATGCAAATGCCATGCAAATGTTGCCATTGTATCTGAACCTGAGACCTCAATGCTACACAACCACATGGCTGACCATATTGCCACTGTTTCTCACAAATGATTTTAACAAGGTATGCCCAGCACCAGGTATCTAGAAGCTGAGAATTGCATTACAATAATATTTTTATTATTAGAGGATTTCTGGGATCGTGATATTGATTATCATTGGGTAGACCATCAATATCAGAGTTGCGGGGCCAACTCTAAGCATCCCTGTCAATCAGCTGTTTTAAAAGGCTGTGGTGCTCAGACTATTCAAACTATTAATTGTCTAATTTGGTCCTCCCACTTTATACAAGTAATAGCAACCATTTGGGAATTTTTTGCTCAAATAAAACAGAGACAGCACCGAGCGGTAGATAGTATAATACCGTTTGCTAAAACCCCCCACAAAAGTAGGTAGAATAGGAGATGCTCTTACCTTGGCAGGTTGTGAAATGAGTCAAAACCACCGTAGATGGAACCAATTTTCCAAAGGGTTCCTCTCTGTGTGGAAACAACAGCAAGATCCAGAATGACCAGAAGAAGACCCAGGACCTGGGTCCAATAGGAAGGAACCGCGCTTCACCAAGGATCAATACCCAAAAAAGACCTTTATTGACCAACACTACGCGTTTCAGGGTTCATACCCCTTTTTCAACTGTACAGGAAAAAACACAGCACAAGTAGCCATAGACTGGGGCCGACTCTTTGATGTTTATCGGAAAGTTTCTAGGCATGGATTTTGCAGAGAAAGGGGTAGATAAGCTGTGACATCATCTATTGTCAATAGTGGATGCAATAATGGATCAGTTGCGTTATCGACAAAGATATAATCTTCTATTGTTACCAGAGGTATAACCTGAATCTTCTGGGTCCCAATGCAAAATCTGTAATGGGGCTTCTATCGATCTTACAAGTAGTGTTGACATTCAACTATATGGACACAATCGAGCAAGACCAAAGATAAAACTTTATTTCCTAGTTTATTTTTGATCTCTGATTTTATTCACATTGGTCAATTATTGTTATACTTATAATCTCTCAAAAACAAGCAAATCTTAGCTACAATTCAGTCGTCAGCCTATTGTGAGTCAGACCTGGATGACAATTGTGTACAGTGCTGCAGAATTTGTTGGTGCCATGTAACAAATGAAAAAATATTTAAAATAAATAACTACAAAACTACAAACCCCCTGGTTCCTGTTGACCCTTTGATCTTATATAAAGTACGAGCAGAAAAAAAATCTAATTTTTTTTACAGACTTGCCAAAGTAAGGGTTTTTATTCCTTAGAACATTGCCATTTTTCGGTTGTTTGTCTAATTTAAAGTGTGTTTTGATGTGCGGTTGAAGCATAGTATCCTTGACTCAAAGATATAATGATCACCCGATAAGAATCCACTAGCCTTTCTTTGATTACTCTGCGGCTTTCTACTGATCAGTGGGAATAAAGCTTTGATGATGTCTCTGTTAATTTCCCAAAAGGGACATCATAGACACCGTTGAGTGTAAAGATACATAACTTCAGATCATCCTATTCTTTCAAATGGATGGTGCAGCTCCAAATAATTGGGTTTAATGCCCCCAAAACAATGATCTTGCGGTATCCATTTTTGGCTACTTAAAGCTTTATGCAAAAGTGGTGGCTGGAGAAAAATAATAAGAAAAATGTATAAGAGCTCGGTTTATCATTTAGTGTTTGTAAATTGGTGGCTGTAGAAGGAAACAGATCCTATGACTTATTTACAAAGAAACTGCATTATAAGTAATAGGGTCAAATTTAGGGGCAGAGTTAATAAAATGTTTTAGTTGCCCAGAGCAGCCAATCACAGCACAGCTCTCATTTAGTATATTGCTCCCTAATGAATACTGGATTGTGATTGGTTGTTCTGGACAACTCAGACTGTGGATGTTTTAGACAGTTTAATAAATCTGCCCCTTAGTACATAGTGTATAAGTGCTAAGTGCTACACAGTGTGACTATAACACTATGACTACAAATTTAAAGGGATTGTGAATGCTCAGAATTTGATAGATTATTTTATACAATTTTATTATATATTTTGTAGAAATATTTAAGTACAATGCTCATCCATTTCTTCTCCATCTTGTGTTGTCTTCAGTGTCTGATATAAGAAGAATCTACTTCCTTTTTTTTTTTTAAATGTAAATTGTGAGACCCACATAGAGCTCACAATGTACATTTTTCCCTATCAGTATGTCTTTTATTGGAATATGGGATGGAAATCCATGCAATCACGGGGAGAACATACAAACTCCTTGCAGATGGTTTTTTGCCCATGGCGGGATTTGAACACCAGGACTCCAGCGCTGCAAGGTTGCAGTGCTAACCACTGAGCCACTGTGTGGCCCCCAAGAAGAAGAATCTACTTCCTGTCAGCCATAATCACACCCAGCTTTGACTGTCTGCCAAGCTCAGGGTCTACAACAGAGATCCCTAAGACAATCACTCGGAAACGTACTCTACTTCTTACATCGCATCATAAAGATATATGGCTGATACAGGAACAGTAACCCTCTTAGAACACCTTAAAACATCTGGGATATTATAGACTAAATTATTTTTAATATTAAAGTGGCAGTCCCCCAATAAAATCATATTTGCCAATTAAAGTACTTGGCAAAATATCATTGCCACCCATTGAAACTAATTAGCCAAATTGTATATGTCACTACAATACACCCAATGACATATTACTTTCACTAGAGCTGTTTAAGCCCTGCTGCCACTAGACACATCCTGTAGTCCAACGTCATCCTTCGTCACATCCCTTTTTCTTGCCTATTGCCTTTTATTGCTCTATAATCATGTAGGTGCTGTCCTTACAAACGGAGCATGTGCAGTACATGAATCATTTTTGTTAGAGGAATGACCAATACATCGGTAAGAAATGCCTAAAACAAGCTTTCACTCGTGAACTAGTCACTTGTGCCATAGTAAGCATTGACCTCTCTGGTCACTGCAGGTTGAAAAAATAATGGAGGGATGGGAGTGCAGACATTGTATGGGAGGATACATAGAAGATGGGTAAAGTCACAGTTATAGTGTAGGAGTAGGGTTGAGCGATCAGGTTCGGAAAAGATTGGATCCCGATCGGCGATCGAGCAAATTTCATGATCGGGATCGACTGGAAAATTATCGGAAATCGGATTTTGAAATCTCAAGATCGGCTCAACCCTAAAAGTGACTTTTCCCATAGATAAGCATTGACTAGGGTTGAGTGATCAGGATCGGGAAAGATCGGAACCCGATCGCGATTGAGCAAATTTCATGATCGTGATTGGGATCGGCATCAGCTGGAAAATGATTGGAAATCGGATTTTAAAATCGATCCTAAAATCTCAAGATCAGCTCAACCCTATGCAGGAGGTATAGAAGATTAAAGACATGCATATACAGTTTTTCTCCAGTTCCACTTCATTATTTTCTTTCCCAATGTTCCAATATATCATACAGAATATTAAATGATACCACTATAAATACAATTTGTTCCACAAAAAATAAGCCCTTATATGACATGAATAGAAAAATAAAAAAGTTATGGAACTTGGAAGACGGGGAGTCAAAAACAAAAATAAAAAAAATCCTTGTGGTGGGAAGGGGTTAAAACCACTGACAAAGGAAGTGAATAACATTAATTATCTGGTAACATGGGAACATTACAATAATTGGGAGTGAATTTGTTAAGGGCAGAAAAAATAGGCAAGCGTAAATCATCTCAGGACATTTATCAAGCGCAAAATTGTAATGACTAGACACCTAGGTCAGAGTATTTCCAAAATGGTCATGTAGTATGTTACTGGTATGCAGTAGTTAGTGGCTACCAAAAGTGACCAAAGGGTATTATGGCAGAAGGCTAGCTCAACAGCACAATCAATCCTACAAAATTTGAAGACAAAAATTAAACATGGCCGTAGCAGAAAAGCACAATGCTTTACAACTTACTGCATATCCACAGACTAATAAACAACATAGATCTGGAGAACCGAGCGACTGAGGAATCTCCAGTAAAGGATCCCACAGAGTAGCCCCTGGTATGGGGGATACTCCTACCGTGGTAGTCGGGTGCAATATCAGCAGGAGCCACCTACACTTCCCATATGGGGGTTTGTGGCAGCCCAAATGTCCACAGGTTGGATAGGTTATGCAATAAGGCACCGCCCTAAACAACGCAGTGCCTTATTGCATAACCTATCCAACCTTAGAAGTATCATTCTGTGGTCATTTGGGACATATCCACAGACTAGTCAGAGTACCCACATGGGCCCATGACCACTGCTAAATTTAACAAATAATGGGCACTCAGAAGTGGACCATGCAGCAATGAAAGAAGATCGGCAGGTTTGAAGGATCATATGGACTGCCATGAAGAAGAGGGCACAATTATCAGAACGCGTGGGCAGTGTGATACCCTGGGCAATGTTCTGCTGAAATTAGTTTCAAACACTCACTTACTTCTCTTCTTTAACTTCGAAAGTCCATAACTTTTTTTTTCTGACCTAGACATAAGAAGGCTTGATTTTTGTAGGACAAATTTTATTTCGCAACGGTGTAACTTATTATTCTGTACGATATACTAGTAAACTGTAAAAAAAAAATCTGAAAGATGTGAAATTGGAAAAAACAGCAGTTGTGCCATTTTCTTACAGGCTCAGTGGAGTATTACACTCATTATAACATAACTACTGTAAAACATGCAATGCTTGTTGTACACGAATCTACTAATTCTGTCCTTGCCAAAGAAAAAAATAGACACGTACACTTTGATGATGTCAGTGATGGTCAATAAATTTACATAGGTGAGACCAATGCGTCTGTGTTTTTCTGATATGTTAAAATCTGCCGGATTTGCATGCACAGTTGTGTTTTACATCAATTGGTAACTGATGTTCTTCGGTAAACAAATACGTCGTAGTAGCCTTGAAATCACAACCACGCTGCTCATTATATCCGATGGAAACTGTGTTAAGACTGAGCTGTAACATTCAAAGGGTTGCTGTTCTTCTGGAGTCCTTTTTTGCACAGTATATGCTACCCCGAATATTTCATGGCTGTTACAGTTTGTAGACAATGTCCTAGAGCCATTGACTTCTAAAGAGTTATTCTGAGCTTCTCTGTTCTTTCCCAGCCACAATATATTTTTCTAAGCTGTCTCAGTCTCCAGAGCTTGTTTTGTCTTCTGTTCTACCTGCTTTCACTTGCGCTCTTCTTTAACAGGTATATTGTTCATAATTGCTGTTTTGTATGGACTCTCCTTTTTATTAAATACAAGTGGCTCTGAATAGAGAAAGATAAATAAAAGCCCAAAACATATGACTCTCTTTAGTGAGAAATCCTTTCGGATAAAAAGAAGGAGGCTGCGTTTTCACTGTTGAATGTAAATTCCTCTGAAGTGGAACTAATCATTTAAAGGATAGTTTGGGTTGTCCTAACAACGCAGGAGAATTGAATGGACTCCCTTTTTGTTAAAGATATGTTTTCTTTCTTTCAGTCAAAACTGATGATGATACCCCTTTCACACTCTGTCCTCCCGTATCATAAATCTTAACTCACTGCTTCCAAAATCTCACTTTAAGATGCCAAGACCCAGCGGGTGAGAAACGTCCAGAGAAGGAGAGTACAGGAGATGAATAAAGTAAGAAGAACTGCAGTGGGAGAGTGAAGATGGGATAGTGGAGAGACAGGAAAGCGCACTGGAGAAACTTCTATTCTTCATACATATGTAGCAGCAGGAGTCACCAAAATATACGAAAATCTTTCATCCACAGCAACAATTGCAAGTTGCAATTGCATTTCGGTAATGTCGGGGAAATTGATGGCGATACAAAAAGTCAAGGTATATTGAAATACACGTGAAATAAATTGTTGTATGTTGTAAACCACGCCGGTCCAACATCTATGAGTTATTATCTGACAGCTGCTGTGTGCATGTAGACAAGGTGAAATGTATAAAGGGAGCCTGGCAACACTTGTGTCAATATATAAGGGAGTCTATCTGCAGTTTCCAAACTGCTGACAGCACTAGTGACGTAAACCAGTTAAACATCTATGTTTATGATCATACTAGTTGCATAAGTGAGAAATATCAATTTTTAGCTGTCTCAAGCTGTAATGTAAATCTTCTACTGGGTGTTCCCTAACTGTGAAGTGGGCTATGTGCAGGAACTGCTCCCCGACCCCTCCTCTCTGCTCTTGAGGCTAAATGCAGCTTTATTTGTTGCAGATTTTGTTGTGTTTTTTTGAGCCAAAGCCAGGAGTGGATTGAGCAGAAGGTAGAAGTAAAAGAACTTCCTATACGTTTCCCATTCCTTTTGTAGACATTCTTGGTTTTGGCTAAAAAAAACAACAAAAAGGCTGTGTTTTGGCAATGTGGGGCTTTAGCCTCAAGGACAGCTCTAGCAGTCTTCTGACTAGTTGTTAGAACAGTCACTTGAGACCAGAGGGAAAGGTTTGGAGAGATTCCCGGACACTTCTCGTACAAGGAGAGCCCAGTGGTCACTTTACATTACTGTTTCATATGGGTTAAAACTTGTTTTTTTTATGTCATGCAACTAATAAGAAATCAACCCGTGTATATATTAAGTTGTTTATATGTCACTTATCTAATATGGAGGGGTCAAAACTGCTGACAGACTCCCTTCAAGGCTGACTCAATGGTTAGAAATATTCTCCAGAAATTTAGGAATCCAACATTACGGCCCCATGTAACGTAAGCACAGCGGAAAAATCCTTGGCGTATTAAGGTGCTTGGAAAATGGATGGGATTCTGGCTAATCCCATCCACACTATGCAGGACGAATCCGCAGCAAACTTCCTGTGATTTCAAAAAACATCATGTTTTTTGTAAATCGCAACCATTATATAGTTTGTTTTTTTATATGGTGTGTATATACTGTATCATTTATTGTTTAGGTGAAATATTATGGCATCTCATTGGTCCATTTGTTGTTTTTGCAAATTTCTTTAGGCATCAGTTTATTCCTACGCCAAAAATATTCTGTTATCAAATGTGACAGAGCGAGATCCCTGCTAACAGACATTACAGAGACATTTGTATCGGCGGGCTATGTACTATGGGGCCATATGTACTTTACCTATTTTATGGCAGCAATATTATATGTTGTTCGAAGAATTTCTTATCATTTGTTGAACTCCATAGACTCTCTTTGCTTTGACCATGGGACGGCCATTTTATACTGTTGTGTGAATCAGACATGGGAGAGCTTGGTCGTATATTTTTAGACTGGTGTACATATAGTGTATTGAAAATCCTTTATTACTTTTGGAGAACATCATTATTGCTAGCACAGTACACACGACAATGTCTTTTTTTGGGTTAAGACAAACATCACAGCACCATACATATCCAGCAGATGTCGGGAAGGGGTCCGCAGGCTATTACCGACGAGACGCCACGGTGGGAGGACAATCATACATATCTTCCCAGCTATTGTGATCATGTCTCCAGCTTCTCATTTATACCTCTGATGAAAATGGAAGCTTGTCCTCAACGAGAAACGCGTCGGCTTAATTGATAAAGTTATATAGGTCTAGCTGTGTGGTGAGCGTGTGTGTGTCGCTATAGGTTTAGACAGGAATCCTCTACTTCGACATATATGTTAGTAACTGGTGCCGAACAGTTGAGCAACATTAGCGGGCAATTCAGGCTAACTAGTCAGTTATATGGCGACCGTGTGTACGCCACTACAGTTAGGAGGTGATGTGTCTCTCATTTATTTCCACTTACAGATGCTATCAGTGAAAGTACATTAGCTCGCAAGCAAAATAACACTATTGCTAACATCCTAGTAGGAGATATCTAAGACATTGAAGCTATCCCTATATGTTATCATAAAGTGTGGGAATTAACCTTTTACTGACTGGATGTGGATTACACATACACGAGAACTATCTCAGAATACATACCTTGCTGGTATTAAGTCACAGTCTGATATATGCACCTTCAGTTAGTCCCTAGGGTTTTATCCCTTGTGTGTATCTTCAGGACTTTCTCCATTTGTCCATTATCAATATCAGTATATTACGAGCAGATGCCTATTGGTGTGTTGGGCACGAGTTTGTCATATTTAACAGTATAATAGAGTCACGGCTATCTCCCATATTAGGGTTTCTTTGACCAACCAATTTTTATTACAGGAAGGGGTTAAACATTATGTAGCTGAGGATTAACTCAGTTCTAGTCTTAACACAGTAAGGTCTTATGCACAAGACGGTGACTTTTTTGACGGATACAACGGCTGTTAAAATGGGCGTACACATTACGGTTTCTCCATCAGTTCCTAGACATCTGTTTTGCATCAGTTTTTAAAGAGAAAGCTGACAGTGCGCTGCTAGAAAGCTGACACTGCGCTGCTAGAAAGCTGACAGTGCGCTGAAACAGCTTTCCCGGTCTGTGCCCCCGATGAAGAGCTATCGGTGCCGGTACCGTAGCTCTTCACTGTCAGAAGGGCATTTCAGACAGTCAGTAAGGAATGTCCTTCCTCATAGTAGCGTCTATTGCGCTGTACTGTGAGATGGAGCGTTCCTTACCACCCAGCCATGACTCTGAGCGGTGAGGAACGCCCACCCAGTACCCATCTATGGACAAGTACTATCAGGAGGGGAGGGGGGCGTTCCTCAATGCTCTCACAGTAGAGCACAATAGGCACTACTGTGAAGAAGGGTGTTCCTGACTGACTATCAGAAACACCCTTCTGACAGTGAAGAGCTACCGCATGTGCCCAAAGTGGTCAAAGGTGAAAAAAAAAGCCGATTCATTTCATTGGTCTTTCTTTTTTGACCCAACCCACAGATCAGTTTTCCATCAGTTGAAAAACAAATCTTTTGATTATGGTTAGGTCCACATGTCCATGAAAACAAACCAACATAGAGCATGTTAAAAACATCCAGTCAAAAAACAGACACGTGAATAGACACATTCAACCTGTTGTCAAAATGGACGTGTGACGGGTGTTGCAAAAACGGCTGTCACATGTCCGTTTTTCATTCCTTGTGAATAAGACCTAAATCTGGAACTGAAAACATCACTAGAAGACCAAAGGTCTTCCAGAATGGCTTTTGAGTACCTAGGTCTTTGGTATCCAACCAGAAGCAGTCCAGCTGTTTTATTACCAGTTCTGCTACTGACTATCCCAATATGGTGGAAATTGTAGTGTCACAAGAGCAGGAAGGCCACAATACTTGTATTGCATTATCTTTGTAGACCGTAGGAAGGATTTGCCAATCAAAAATGTGACTAGATTTATACATGGAGCCTTTTTGAGTAATGACACAGAAGTGCCCATATTCTTGGTGGTAGATCCTAAAAAGATTGACCTACTCAAGATGGAAGTCTACCTTAATATAAATATATATCAGCCTAGTATATAGTTATCACTGGACACTATATAATTTTGAGGAGGGGGAGGTGACCCTATAATGTGCAGTCTAATCTCTTTTATAGGTGAAATATCTTCTTGCGATGACTTCAGGGCGCTGCCGATGTTCTTTTCAGCAGATATATATTAGGAATAGAAAACCCAGTAAGTAGAGGACAATACATTACATTCAAGGTATCTGCTTTGATCTAATGCTAAAACGATTTTAAGTGACAGCAGTTGTGTTTTTGAGAGGCTTTGGGGATGTCTCTCTTTATTTGTCAGTGATGGAGCTGGTGGACTGTTAAAGACCCTTTGGCTCTGCTCCTGGCCATTAACCCCTTCACAGACAAAGGAAAAGTCAACATTGTTCATGGCCATTTACAAAAAAAAAGAACTAACCTAATAAAATGAAGAATGTCCCCAAGACTTGTTTAATCTATGAATGGATCAAAAAGCTCATAATGCCTGTGAATACTGGGGGAAGGTTTTTGTTATTTTGTAAATAGAAAAATATTGTTTCTTTGTAATAAAAATTTGACTTATTTTATATTTGTTAATTTTTTAAATGATTCATTATTTATTTTATTGAAGCTGTCATATCTAACAAAACTGCGCCAATAGCCGTCATTCTTATATACTTTATGTACAACGCAACTCAAAAGTTCTTTAATATTTGGAAGACGTCAACTTTTTCTTAATCTCTCGATAAAATACTAATATTGAACATTGCAACATATTGATATTTTTACATCCATGCTGTAACATTTCACAATATTTTTTAGTTTTCCATCCTCTAATTTGGTAGGAATCACTTACGTTTTCAAGGGAGACATTTTGGAGTAAATATACATTGGTATATTTGGTACACTATGGGGAAAATGGAAATTAAAGGTAAGGAGAATGGCAAAAGTCTATTGTACAGTACACTTGTACAATCCATAGGAGCATGTGATAGTATAAAATAAAATACATTTTCCTCCAGGCACACCACATGACTGATGGTACACTTCATTTATAAGGAGGTGCGTGCCTTGTCATATATGAACCACAGTCTCTACCAGCTGTTTGTCTATGAAGACTGGCATAAGTAAAACCAATCTTCATAAATCTGGCCCAGTATATCAATCCAACCCTGTAGATCAGGCCTGCCCAATACATCGATCGCGATCTACTGGTAGATCGCAAAGGACGTATGGGTCAATCGCGGGATGCAGGGATCCCCGGTGTCTGCTTGTTCACAGTGCAGGTTGAGAATCATCTCCGGACACTGGCAGGCTGGGGCCGGATCACCAGCACAGAATTTATTGCTTTACCATAATCCCTTAAATTACAATAGTAAGTGGTTCTGCAATGACCATTGTGATATACCAATGCACACATCTCTATGGAGAACTAGGAATTGTTTGCATGGAGTGGTATAGGACATTTAGTACTGCACTATACTGTAGGTAGGCGCTACTATTCAGCCAATCACTAAAAAAGTGGATTTACCAGTGAAATGACCATTTAATATTGATAGACCCCTACTGGGGGTATTATAACTTGAGGGACCACCGTAGGCTTTTTCTTTTATTATTTTATACAATTTCCTAAAAAAAAATTAAAATTTAAACCCTTAAAATGCTGGACAATCCATTTAATGTCAGTGGAAATATGTGTGTAGTAATGTAATAGCGCTAGGATGGGTTTGGGCCTCGGGACTAGGATATATTTGCAACTAATAGCACTTGTTATTCAATAGCGTAGATGTATGACGTATAGAGCCTAATGTAAGGACAGTGTACCCTATGCCCTAACACACATGACTGGCAGAAGACATATTAGGGATTTCTTGATGATGTCACCAAGATTTCTTTTATGATGTATACCACTTTCAAGTTATCTACAACTGTAAATGATCATGTGAATGGTATTTTTCCAGAATGTTTGGACTTCAGTTTGATCTGCAGGCATCTCAGTGGCGTGTTCCTGATTTCTGCGATGATATCTATCCAACTTGTTTCCGGTCATCATTTTGTTTCCTGGCGTCTCTTCCAAGCATTATTGTCTTTTCCAATGGATTCAATCTCTTCCTAGTTCCAAAATAAAGAAGCGAAAAGGTCAAAAATGAGACAGCATGGTGTGAATGGGTGAGATAGAAATATCATGACAATTCCATTTACATATACAGGGTGAGGGGGGGAAGCAATATGTAGAAAAGGGACTGCTGGACATGATTTACTATGGTGAGAACTCACAGCCTACGGAAGCCATGAGGGGACAATAAGCCACGAGCTGAATGCAGCATGGTGTTTTACATTTGAGGGTTTACATGCGGTACACAAAATATACAAACAAATATAATACTAACAATGACCGACTGGCACAGTGGGGTAGAGGGCCCTGCCCGCGAGGGCTTACAATCTACGAGGGAAGGGGGTAGAGACAGAAGGAGAGGGGGAGACTGTATAGATGTCGGTGCGGTGATAGTGTTATTGGAGGTTGTAGGCCTTCCTGAATAGATGAGTCTTCAGGGCCTTCTTGAAGCCTGTGATTGTGGGGGTCAGTCTTATGTGTCCTGGTAAGGAGTTCCAGAGTATGGGGGATGCACGGGAGAAATCTTGGGGCCGGTTGTGTGAGGAGCGGATGAGAGCAGAGCGGAGTAGGAGGTCATTGGAGGATCTGAGGTTACGTGTGGGCAGATAGCGGGAGATGAGGTCAGAGATATATGGAGGGGACAGGTTGTGGATGAGGTCAGCGATATATGGAGGGGACAGGGTGTGGATGGCTTTGTATGTTAGCATTAGTAACTTGAACTCTATTCGCTGGGCTATGGGTAGCCAGTGGAGGGACTGGCAGAGGGGAGCGGACGATGAATAACGGGGGGAGAGGTGAATTAAGTGAACAGAGCAGTTTAAGGTGGACTGTAGGGGGGCGAGGGTGTTTGCTGGGAGTCCATGGAGAAGGGTGTTACAGTAATCTAAGCGGGAGATTATGAGGGCCTGGACTAGCGTCTTAGCAGTTTCTGCGGATTCAATGGAGGTTCTTGAGCTGGAAACAGCAGGAGGTGTTGAGAGTTTGGATGTGCAACTTGAAGGAATTCTGTTTAATTGCTTTTCCATGTTGTTGGCTGTTTAAATTAATAGAAAGTATTGCTTTATTGTGCAAGTGAAGATAAATGTGGAGATAACGGTTATGTATATGGTTCATGTATTTTTTTTTTTACTTTGATTAAATAAATGTATTGAAAAAATATATTTTTGCACTGTTTGCATTTTCTTGCATTACGGCGTTTTTTTTTTTTTCTATACATTTTATTGAAGTGTTTATAACTGGTTAACCATTTCAGTACCAGACCATATTTTTGGGTTTTTCGTATGTGCTGTAATATTTTTATTATTTGCGTTATTCAACTAATTTCTGCATCTTTTTCCGGTGACACATAAGGCTTTATTTTTATTTTGCTTTTATTTTTTCATGTGTTTTAATTTGTTTTTATACCCGGGAAAATAAAAACAAATGAGGAGGGGAAACCTGTCTGTTTTTCACCTTTCATTTTTTATTTTTTTTTATTAACACAAAATAGTAATAAAAAAAACTTTTTAATTTAGTTTCTACTCTCTATTACGGTAATTTTTATTTTGTATGTTGTCATCAGGGGTGGGGATAGAACCTTTAATAAGGGCGTTTTATTGACTTTTTTTATTTTTTAAATTATTTTATTTCAATTTTTTTTTTTACTTTTCTATTTTTTTTTTCACATTGGGACACCATAAGGTCATAATAAACCTTTGAGGACATATGATCACAGTTTGTTTGTTTTTTTGGATGGGGAGACTGATTTTCCCTGTAACTGGGGCTGGTACATTTATACCCATTTACAGGAGGAATGCAGCCTCTTGCCCATTCTGTAGAGCTTATTTGGGTCCTGTGACCCAGCAGCTCCAACATATGCTGATCCCAGCGGATCATGTGGCTGCCGGGTCAGAGGGCAGCTGCATCATGGTGGCGCCCATAGCTGTATATACAGCGCTCAGTGAGTGTTGTATATAGAGAGATTGGGAAGGTAATAAACCTTTCCTGCTTTCTCTCTGAGAGCTCCAGCTGAAGTTACAGCTGGCTCCACATTTCAGCAGCTACACAATTTCGTGTAACTGCTGAAATCTGCTTGGACATACCCAGCGCCTCACCTACCATGAGGCGACCTGAAGCGAGCGCTTCAGGCGGCGCTATGTCAGGGCCCCAGGGAGGGCGGCATTTTTGATTATCTAAGCCAGTCCAGGACAAGCTGTCCTGGACTGGCTTAGCATCGAGCGGTGGTTTGGGGAGGCCACTGAAGCAGCGCTGCTCCAGCGGCCTCCCCTCACGCTCAGGCAGAGAGCAGGTCTTCTCCGTGCCTGCTCTCTGCCTGCGAACGTCGTTAAGCCACGCCCCTTCGCTAAGCCCCACCCCCTTCACTCTGCCACACCCCTACGCTCTGCCCCCTCCTCCGGGGGGGCGGCTTTCTGTAGTTCGCCTCGGGCGGAGAAAGGGGTAGGTTCATCCCTGGACATACCGGTACATCCTTGGAAAACAAGGCAACCACCTTACAGACGTAAGAAGCCAATGAGAAGTCCGGAATACAACCATAGACTTTTATGGGTTTTAAAATGGCCAAGTGATAATCATTCAAAAAATTGCCATTTTTCACTGTTGTGTGAATAAGGCCCAACGGAGGCGGAAATATCTTTTTTTCATGGAAGTTAATTTTGTGAAAAACTGAGCAGTCATGTGAATAAGTTCTACCTTAGTTATGCCCTAAGGGCCCCTTCACACGTAGTATACACTCGCTGATTCTGTAGTACTATTGCTTTCAATGTGATACAGGCATATCACATTGAAAGCAATAAGGAAAAAAGCAGCCCATTCATTTCTATGGGGAGCGCACATATGCCGGCTCCCATAGAAAGCAATGGGATCTGTTTTAATGCCATTGATTCGGAATGTGTTACACGTTCAGAATCAGCGAGCGTATATGCCGTGTGAAGGGGCCCTAACAGGCAGTATGGCCCAGTAGACGTGGGGCCTTTGCTAGGCCCAGAACTTTCTCGATTATCCTGTTGGTACTGTTGATTAAATTGCTGGGGCTGAGAGAGAGAGAGAGAGAGAGAGAGAGAGAGAGAGAGAGAGAGAGAGAGAGAGAGGACAAAGGAAAGGATACCACCTCGTAGCACTTAAGAGGTTAAATAGCCAGAGTTTTCCACTGTTAGTGCTGGAGGGTCGCTCTCAATCACATCTGTTCTCCAGTGGGTGATCACATGAGCATATAGATAGGGGATAACACAATGCATTGACGTAAATGAGTCAATAAAATTTATATTAATAAAAATAAAAGTTACATTTAATGATTTTTTGTGGTCTATTCAGGTATACAGTTTATAAGTCTTAGGATCTGTGTGATTATACCCACATACTGTACATTACTTCACTCAATATGATACACCCCATACTGGGACCAGCAGCTGAAAAATTGAATCTGGCATGTTTCCTCTGAAAATTTTCCCCCAAGGATTGCAAAAAACAGCAGCACGTATAGCTTTGGAACAAACATTGTAAAAGGAAGAATCCATTTATGATATAGAATGTTTTGTAAGCTTTTATGGCAGCAGGGACAGAAGTCTCCTCGTAATAGGTCTAACAGTTATCTGAGGTTTTGGTTGTAAGCTATGTGTTAAAGATTGGTCTATGAGTCTATCCATGGTATTCAAGGTGGTTAGGAAATTGCATTGCAATGTCTTGTTGCTTGTACAGGTTCTCAGAATATGAGGCTGAATTTCATTTATGTTGGACAGAACTTGTAAAATTTAAATAATAAATACATTCAAATTTAATTTATTTAATTTATAAATTTAATTTAATAATTTTTTTTTTTTTTTTTTTTTTTTTTACAATATTGGATTAATTTATAACCCACTCATAGGTTCTTCTTAACCCTTCACCACCCAGGGTGAAATTTTTCAATTTTTGTTTTTGACTCCCCGCCTTCCAAGAACCATAACTAAGTGTACTTTGAAACGGTACCATTTAATATTCCATGCAATGTACTGGGAAGCTGCAAAAAAAATCAGAATCGGGTGAAATTAGAGAACTGAGCTTGTGTGACTTTCTTATGGGCTTCGTTCAATGTGGAGCTGAAATGACATGTCATGTGTTTTCTATGGGTTAATACAATTCCAGGAATATCAAATTAAAATTTTAAAAATGTTTTTAACTTTTTAAAAAATCCCCCTCAAAAATACATTTCTTGGAGTTGCCATATTCTGGTCCCTGTAACTTTTTTATATTTCCATACATGGGAATGCATAGGGTATCTTTTTTGCCGGGTCAGATATAGTTTTTGGTCATATCATTTTGGGGAATATTTGTCACTTTAATTGCTTTTTATTTAAATTTTTTTATGGGAAGTGAAATGGCTAAAAAATGTTCTTTTTTTGATTTTTTTTCACTAAGCTTTTCACTGTATGGGAAAAATATTTTCATATATTTGTAGATGGGGAGTTTTCAGACATATGGGTGCATAATTGATTTTTGCTTATTTATCTAGATTTGAGATCTAGGGAAAAGGGCAACTTGAATTTTTAAAAATGTCTTAATTTTTTGTTCTCCTCCCATAGGGGACTTGAACCTGCAAACTTTAGATCACTTGTCATATAGAGTTCAATAGTACTCTAGTACAGTCTCTGAATAAATCACTATATGGCTTTTGAGGCCTACCACATAGTTAAGATAGGCCTGGCAGCCTTCTTGTGAACATGGGAGCTGTAGTGGTAGAAGAGCTGGAAGAGGTGATGGAGTCCCAATGGCAATGGCATCTGCTTAGCTCCTGAGTGGCCACCATGTTTAAACATCCAATAGTACAGCAGATGGGTTTGGAACCCTGCAAATTGGTGATAGACAGAACCCCTCTTTGTTAGATACCTGATATTGCTGCTCACCTTGTAGTCCTCCATTGTACTGTTTGCTTGTATTGTTACATTTCTTTTCTGCAAGCACTGTAGCTTTTTGTGTATTAAAGTTTAATAAGATTGTCATTAGCTCTAAATGTCCAGATAATCCCGAAGAGGGAATATACTGCTTAGCTTTTTAAAGAGGACCTTTCACCATATCTGGGCACATGCAGTGTTATATACTGCCGGAAAGCTGACAGTGCGCTGAGTTCAGCACACTGTTGGCTTTCCCGATCTGTGCCCGGTGTGAAGAGCTTACGGTCTGGTACCGTAGCTCTTCTATGGTCAGAAGGGCGTTTCTGGCCATTAGCCAGAGACGTCCTTCTGCCTCGCGGCGCCTATCACGCTGTGCTGTGGAGCGGGGAGGAACGCCTCCTCCCTCTTCTGATAATGCTCGTCTATGGACGAGCGCTGTGAGCAGAGGGAGGAGGCGTTCCTCCCCGCTCCACAGCACAGCGCGATTGGCGCCGCGAGGCAGAAGGACGTCTCTGGCTAATGGTCAGAAACGCCCTTCTGACCATAGAGCACTACGGTACCGGCACCGTAAGCTCTTTACACCGGGCACAGATCGGGAAAGCCGACATTGTGCTGAACTCAGCTCACTGTCAGCTTTCCTGCAGTATATAACACTGCATGTGCCCAGATATGGTGAAAGGTCCTCTTTAACCTTTTGTATGCCAGTGTGCTAAGGGTTCCATGTGTAGTTCCAGAGGGCACAGGTATGAGTGGTCCAGGTGTATTTGTGTGGATGTGCAGATGTTGGGGTTACCTCACTCCTTTGTATCCCAGTGTGATATGTGAGTATCAAAGTGAGTGTGGAAACAGGGTCCCTCTTTACAATCACATACAGGGTTACATGTGCTTGTGTGGTGAGTGGGTATTTGGATCCCTGAGATAAACTACAAACAGTATCACACCTTTAATAGGAGGAGAAACATACCTTCATTGACAAATAATGAAGATAATCTTCTATGGATATGTAAATCAGCCTAAAGTGAATCAGATTTGCCTACAGACAGTTGTGATGCCAGAAGAGGCTTAAAATGTTGTTAGTTGTTAAAGGGGTATCATTGGGTATAGAAGACATTCATTTGTTACACTTAGGGCTGATTTGCATATCCAGAAAAAGATGAGAATTTTTACATTGCTTATGGCAACACGTGTGTTTCAGCTCGACTTAAAGGTCCACACACAAGACTATTATTGGTTTGAAAGACATTGCAGGCCAGACAGAATTCCTTTAAGCACTGTATGATGCCCATCGAAATATCTTGTATATGTTGGGTCCTTTACTCCTCCAAAGTTTACCCTGGGTAACTGATGGAGGTCTTAGACAGTGAACCCTTTTCAGTTCTCTTAGATAATGGTGGTTTGGGGTGCCCGTCATGTGAGATGCAACTAAATTCTAAACAGACTAAGGTTAAGGCCCTACAGAACGTTTCGCAGCTCTAAAGTGCTGCGGGAACGCATCGCGGTTCTTTCCGCAGTGCTTTGAAAAGAAAGTTCACAGAGTTTTCCTCCACGGATTTTCTGTTACAATTATATCTACAGGAAAGTCGCTAGCGTTTCCATAGATATAATTGACATGCTGCGATTTTCAAAACCGCACCGGTTTTGGAAATCACAGCGTGTCTGTGCTGCAGTTTTAAATGCAAAGTGGGCATGGGAATCGCATGAATTCCATCCACTTTGCAGATACTGTAAAATTCCGCGATTTTTCCTGCAGCATTTCCGTCACAGGCAAATCTCGGCTTTTCCAGCCCGTGGGGCCCCGGCCTAAGGTTGGATTGGATGGGTTAGTAGGCTTGATAGGCTGCCAGCTAATCTTTCTAGAAACACTTGAGCAGATGTCATTCCTGCTTACAAAGATGACAGAGCAGAAAAGGGATAGCATGTTTACCCTTAAAGGCACAGTTCAAAACCAGAAAAGTTCAAAAATGTATTAAAACATTAAACAGTAGAAAACACATGTTGGATTATTAGTCTAAGCAAATCAGGGGTGGAATGGCCATATACTTTACATGGAAGATTCCCGGTGGGCTACTCCTTTTGATCACACGTTGAGCCATCTGGTCTGCCTTCTAGCCCCATGTATAAATCATGCTTATAATTTATACTGTCTACACAGCGTCTTCTATGAAGAGCTTGGACAAAATAAATAAATAAATAAATTAAAAATAATACCAATACTACTACTACTAATAATAATAATAGTAATAATAAATGGTAATAGTAATAATAATAACATAGTAATGACAATAAATGATCGAAAATAATAAACAAATAAATAATAAATATATAAATAATAATGATATTAGAACCAATGTAAAATAAATATAATATTGTAAAAAAATAATGTAATATATACAATAGTATATCAACAAATAATCCTACTAATATTATAAATGCGAAAGTTTGGATGTTTGGATGTTTGTTCCTCAATCACGCAAAAACGGCTGAATGGATTTGGATGAAATTTGGCACATAGATAGTCTGTAACCTGGAGTTACACATAAGCCACTTTTTATCCCAGTAAATGAAATGACTTCGCAACTGTTATGAATTTAAGTTCACATACTATATTACACTGCTTTTGCCAGCAGCTTATCTCAACCAGGTCTATTATCTTTCTCTGTAAACACTCAGCTAACCCTCAGTGGATTGTGTACATTTGCATATTATTAGCTCCAGGCAACATGCTGACACACTGGATGGGAAAACACCTTTCATCCAAATTGGCAGTTTGCTACTTTTAAACATGTCGGGAAAAAAAAAATCTAATTTGTTGCAAAATTCTAGAACAACAGCAGCTATGAACGTAGCCAGAAATCAACAGGGTTCTCCTCAAGCAGAGCTGACGGGGATCATCGGCGCCAACAACATACGGTGTCCCAGTGAGAGACTGAGATGCTGGAACAATGACGGACAAGCGCAAGGAATGATTTCAGCGGCAGGCCAGCTTAACAGCTGCCAAAACGCCAGAGCAGGTGGATTATCAATTCCAACAACATGCTCATTATATGGCTTCTCAGTGAGCTGCTGAGATGTCGAAACAATCACAGGCACGGCGTGAGGAACAAGTTCAGCAGTAGGACAGCTTAAGAGCTGCTGAAACGCCAAAGCAGGCAAACTATCGACAGAAGAAATTTGCTGAATATAGGCAGATCATCGAAGCCAAGAACACACAAAGTCACAGGCAGAGGCTAGTAATATCATAAAAATAAATGTCAACATAGGAAAATTTTTATAATAATAACAACAAAAATTTTAACACCTACAAGCCAAATAATAAATAGTGAAGTCCCATTCACAAGATCATACTGTGCCTTCTACTTTTATAGATAGATCTATTGGTAATATACAGACACGCAACTATAAGGGTAGATACATATGACAGGCAGTCTTCCATTTAAGATTCCTCTCCAAATTCTGGCCCTGTAGCGTTCTGCAACAGGGAATTAGCGTGGGGTGGGGTCAGAAAATGTAGAGTAATCTAAGGCAGATGTCCAACTCCAATTCCTCTTCATTTTCTATATTCACACTACAATGAATAATGTCAGTGTAGTGGACATCACACAGCAGCATTCAATCCAATGGCAGTGAATGGAGGCTATTTACATGGCTGGTATTTTGATATTCCGTTGTAATGGATCATGGAATCCACCTCAAAATCCACTCCAAATCTCTCCATGTGAACATACCCAAAAACTTTTTACTCTTGATGATTAGTACATCATATCAATCATAAATAACCCTTTGCTAACTAAATACACTGGCAGCACAAAGTGCTCGGTCTCCCTCTGAGCATCTTCTCCAATGTACTGTACCATTATAAATAAAGTTATATCAGCCTAGAGCTAAAATGTAGAACCCATCTTTGTAAAGGTGAGAGCTGCGATATAACAGACAACCTATGAACGGTTATGTTTTTACAAAAAGGCAGACCCCACGTAGTACGCATTTCCGTAGGTATAATTGACATGCTGCGTTTTTCAAAAACGTTTTTGAAAACTCAATTTTTCCACTGCAGATATTTTTCTGCAATGTGTGGATGGGATTAGCCAGAATGGGGCTTCAGCCTTAAGGTATATGGTGTCGGGAAGGTAGCTCGGTAGCAGCAATGGTGCAGACCCAACCAGTCAGAGACAGGGACACTAAATGTGGTACAAACACGTTTATTTAGAAAAAAGGCAAGATAAGTAAACCTTCAGGTCAGGTACAAAAAATAAACAAAATAAAATAGCCTTAACTTCAGGCAAAACAAAGCTCCTGCTCGTCTGAGATCTAACTAATACAGATTAAGGCTATCTGTACGTATGGCTTACCTCTGGCCACATGGTCAAACAAAGGACAAGACCCCATCTGGTTTCAGTAAAACTCAGCTCTCCAGGACAGACCCAGGCACCTCCTCCCACTCTCAGGAAGTGCCCGGAAGTGCAAGCTCTGCAGTCTATTGGCCAGCAACAAGCCCAGGACCCACAGCTGGGGATCAGGTCTACTCAAGACCCACCCTGGACCACACGTAGGTCAATCATCTGGGGATGTATATCGTGACTCCAATACTCTGCCTGTCACCCTCTCACAATGCCTATGACCGTTTTCCATGGCAAAAAGTTGACTCTCAGTTTTCTGTTTTTTACACTGCAGTGGATCTTCACAAGGATTAACCCCATTCGATGGGGGTAAATCTTAGCCTTTAGCCTGCTGCTTATTTCCACCACGGATTTTTGTTCTGCGGCGACACCAAAAATCGATATTCATTTGTATGTGATAGTCATGGAAATTGACACAGATTTTGCGCCTGAAGTCCAAGTCATATCTGACCCTGGTGAACAAAGCCTTAATGGTTAATATGGTGGCTTTTGTCAGAGACATGTTGATGGAGCTTAAGTAATGAAAAGCTTTTGATATTAAAAAGAAGAAAAAAAAATCCTGGAGTTAGAATTTTGGCAGAAGTACTGTAAACTCATTCAGCGCAAGCTGCTTTCCTGTGGAGATCTTTCAAGCAAACTGCATTAAGTCTTGCATGACATATTTCAGATGAACTTTATGAAGCATAAATCAACCTGAAAACGTCTTGTACGCATTCCTCTCCACTTACGTTTCTTTGTTTGAAGATTGTGAATGTAAGGAAAGTAAGGTGCCATATTCTTTTATCAACAGCAAACACCTTTGCACTGGATAGACAGGCCCCCGAATTTGCATGTAGGAAAGTGGGATTAATAGTGACAAGATGCAAGAGTTGTAAAAGCATGCCGCCATATTTGCTGAGTAAGGACGTGCACTGAAGGAAGTCGCAGATATGCTGATTTACGTGGGTTAAGCTAAATGCAGTTTGGTCACCTTTCATGTCATATAACACAGATACAGCTGATTCTGAAATAACATAGAATCCATTTTATATTATTATATATTCATTTTATATTTGTGAATAAATCATATGATATCAAGGAACTAACAGTCACGTTTAATGATGTGTAAATTAGATGACCGACACATATTGGGGGTATAACAAGGTAATTACGGGACACATGGAAGTATTAGGTCATGAGGCTAAAACCGCGGCGACGATGCATTGAAGTTTTTCCCACTTGTAACACTTGTTCTTCTTCCATTATACCCATAGGGAATCTCCAGATGTTTCCATAGGTATAATTGACATGCAGGGATTTCCAATCTCTTTGTCTCTGTATGTATTTAAAGGGGTTGGCCACTTGAGAGACAAATGTTATGGTTTGTACAATAAAAAGATATACAATTTTCCAATATACTTTCTGTATCAATTCCTCACAGTTTTCTAGATCTGATCTGACCATGGACCGTACATCACATGACCATGGTCAGACTTTTATCCACTAGAAGTAACAGAATGAATGACAGCAAGCCGAAATCTAGAAAACTGTGAGGAATTGATACAGAAAATATATTGGAAAAGTGTATATCTTTTTATAGTACAAACAATAACATTTGTTTCTCAATATTAGTCTGAAAGTGACCAACCCCTTTAAGTCTGTTCCTACTCCCACTTTAGCTGAGTAATGAGTTTTGTTCCATGTATGCATTCTGTAGTTTTATACAGGAGTTGTTTGTCGCCTTTGGAATATGAATTATGAGTTCTGTACCAGATATGTTTGCATGCATGTTTCTCTGCTGTTGATGTTGAATTATTTGTCCTCTGTATTTTTTGCTAGTCCTGTAGTGTCTGTTGATTTCCACTTCTGTCACCTGTTTGGTGCATGGTTTCTGCAAAATACCTCTGATAGCTAAGGCCTCTGGGCATTTTGCAACAACTCTGATACCTGGGGCCTCTGGGCTTTCTACAATATCTTTGATATCTGCGACCTGTGGGCTTCTGCTGCCTACCCTGCATCCTGCCCTGTATTCCTGCCCTGCATCCTACCCTGCATCCTGCCCTGTATTCCTGCCCTGCATCCTACCCTGCATCCTGCCCTGTATTCCTGCCCTGCATCCTACCCTGCATCCTGCCCTGTATTCCTGCCCTGCATCCTACCCTGCATCCTGCCTTGTATTCCTGCCCTGCATCCTGCCCTATATTCCTGTCCTGCATCCTGCCCTATTCCTGTGCAAGACCCAGCTTCTATCATTGGAAAAAGTCATTTTTAACTAATCACATCCTTGCATAGCGTTTAGAAAGGCTATTCCACACCTACCTTTAGTATGTAAATTGCCTCAGTGGCTTTTGAATGAGACTATTTTTATTCATATGCTAAATAGCTTCCAGCCAGCACAGGAAGTTCCCAGCAGCACTGCTCTCTGCTATTCTCTCCTATCTGTGTGTGCAAGCAGGAAGTCATCATCAGCAGCAGCCTGTGCTGTATACACCCATAGGAAACAATAGCAAAGAGGAGTGCATGATGGTGCACAAAGAGTCTAATTATCATATGAATAAAAATAGACTTATTCAAAAACTAAAAAATAGAGCCCCTTTAATCTATACTTCTATCCTGTTTTTGGTCTCTGTTCTCACCTTGTGCTTTTAACTTGATATGCCTGGTCAGCTGCTACCAAAACTGGACCTCCTCAGGTGTTCACAGCTTGGTAGACTTCCCTGCAACAAAGACAGGATCCCCATATGGAGATTAAGGGTGGAAAATCAGAGTCTGCTAGGACAATGAGGTAGCCACACTAGTTTGGTAGCCCAGTTGTTTGACAATCTGCTGCCTATTATATTCTGAAATCATTTCTGTTATTAATACATTTTATATTATACCTTATTAATAGAGATGAGCGAACAATAAAATGTTCGAGGTTCGAAATTCGATTCGAACAGCCGCTCAATGTTCGTGTGTTCGAATGGGTTTCGAACCCCATTATAGTCTATGGGGAACAAATACTCGTTAAGGGGGAAACCCAAATCCGTGTCTGGAGGGTCACCAAGTCCACTATGACAACCCAGGAAATGATGCCAACACCTCTGGAATGACACTGGGACAGCAGGGGAAGCATGTCTGGGGGCATCTAACACACCAAAGACCCTCTATTACCCCAACATCACAGCCTAACAACTACACACTTTACACACTCAATACCACCTCTCTGACAGTAGGAAAACACCTTGAAACATGTGTATTTGGCACTTGCAGTGAGGAGAGCTTGTCACCAGCAGTGAATTTGGCCCTTGTAGTAAGTTAAGGTTGGCACCAACATTTGTTTTGAAAATCAGGGTGGATTGAGCCTCTAACCAGCAGAGTTTGGGCAAATTCATGGTGGAGGGAGCCTCTAAAAACCCCAGTTTGGACCAATTCATGGTGGAGGGAGCCTCTAAAAACCCCAGTTTGGACCAATTCATGATGGAGGGAGCCTCTAAACAGCCCAGTTTGGGCAAATTCATGGTGGAGGGAGCCTCTAAAAACCCCCAGTTTGGACCAATTCATGGTGGAGGGAGCCTCTAAAAACCCCAGTTTGGACCAATTCATGGTGGAGGGAGCCTCTAAAAACCCCAGTTTGGACCAATTCATGATGGAGGGAGCCTCTAAACAGCCCAGTTTGGGCAAATTCATGGTGGAGGGAGCCTCTAAAAACCCCCAGTTTGGACCAATTCATGATGGAGGGAGCCTCTAAACAGCCCAGTTTGGGCAAATTCATGGTGGAGGGAGCCTCTAACCAGCCCAGTTTGGACCAATTCATGGTGGAGGGAGCCTCTAAAAACCCCAGTTTGGACCAATTCATGATGGAGGGAGCCTCTAAACAGCCCAGTTTGGACCAATTCATGGTGGAGAGAGCCTCTAAAAACCCCAGTTTGGACCAATTCATGGTGGAGGGAGCCTCTAAACAGGCCAGTTTGGGCAAATTCATGGTGGAGGGAGCCTCTAAACAGCCCAGTTTGGGCAAATTCATGGTGGAGGGAGCCTCTAACCAGCCCAGTTTGGACCAATTCATGGTGGAGGGAGCCTCTAAAAACCCCAGTTTGGACCAATTCATGGTGGAGGGAGCCTCTAAACAGCCCAGTTTGGACCAATTCATGGTGGAGGGAGCCTCTAAAAACCCCAGTTTGGACCAATTCATGGTGGAGGGAGCCGCTAAACAGCCCAGTTTGGACCAATTCATGGTGGAGGGAGCCTCTAACCAGCAGAGTTGGTGGAAATCAGGGTGGAGGGAGCCTCTAACCAGCAGAGTTGTGGGAAAGCAGGGTGGAGGGAGCCTCTAACCAGCAGAGTTGGTGGAAATCAGGGTGGAGGGAGCCTCTAACCAGCAGAGTTGTGGGAAAGCAGGGTGGAGGGAGCCTCTAACCAGCAAAGTTGTGGGAAAGCAGGGTGGAGGGAGCCTCTAACCAGCAGAGTTGGTGGAAATCAGGGTGGAGGGAGCCTCTAACCAGCAGAGTTGGGGGAAATCAGGGTGGAGGGAGCCTAGTATTAGCAGAATTGTGCAACGCTTATGGTGGATGAGTATGAGGATGCGGAGGAATTGGAGAGGTTGAGTACAGACATGGAGTTTCATGTTGGGGTGCTTTACACAGGTGGGCACAAAAATGAAGGCTCTATCCAGTGGTGGTTCATTTTTATCAAAGTGAGCCGGTCGGCACTCTCAGCTGACAGATGGGTGCGCTTGTCAGTGATGATGCCACCGGCTGCACTGAACACCCTCTCAGATAGGACGCTGGCGGCAGGACAGGACAGCACCTCCAAGGCATATAGGGCAAGTTCAAGCCACAGGTCCAACTTCGACACCCAATACGTGTAGGGCGCAGAGGGGTCGGAGAGGACAGGGCTGTGGTCGGAAAGGTATTCCCACAACATGCGCCTATACTTCTCACGCCTGGTGACACTAGGACCCTCCGTGGCGGCACTTTGGCGAGGGGGTGCCATCAAGGTGTCCCAGACCTTAGACAGTGTGCCCCTCGTTTGTGTGGACCGGTGAGAACTTGGTTGCCTACTGGAGGAACTATCCTCCCTGCCGCCAACGTCACATGCTGGAAACATCTCCATCATATTCTGCACCAATTGCCTGTGGCAAGCATTGATGCGATTGGCCCTCCCCTCTACCGGAATAAAAGACAAGATGTTGTTTTATACCGGGGGTCAAGGATAGCAAAGATCCAGTACTGGTTGTCCTCCATGATTTTGACAATACGCTTGTCGGTTGTAAAGCACCCCAACATGAACTCAGCCATGTCTGCCACAGTGTTAGTTGGCATGACTCCTCTGGCCCCACCGGAAAGTTCAATCTCCATTTCCTCCTCATCCTCCATGTCTACCCATCCGCGCTGCAACAATGGGACGATTCGAAGTTGCCCGGAAGCCTCCTGTATCACCATCACATCATCGGACAACTCTTCTTCCTCCTCCTCCTCCTCCTCCTCCTCCATTAAACGCAGTGAAGCGGACAGATGTGTGGACCTACTCTCCAGCTGTGACGGATTGGATGCTATCCCTAACTCCTCTGTGTGATCTGAGTTATCCCTGATGTCAATCAGGGATTCTCTCAGAACACACAAGAGCGGGATTGTAAGGCTCACCATCGCATCCTCAGAGCTCACCCTCCTTGTGGACTCCTCAAAGACCCGTAGGATGTCACAAAGGTCTCTCATCCATGGCCACTCATGGATGTGAAACTGAGGCAGCTGACTTTGTGGCACCCTAGGGTTTTGTAGCTGGTATTCCATCAAAGGTCTCTGCTGCTCAACCACTCTATTCAACATCTGAAACGTTGAGTTCCAGCGTGTGGGGACGTCGCACAAAAGCCGGTGTTGTGGCACATGCAGGCGTTGCTGGAGAGATTTTAAGCTAGCAGCGGCTACTGTCGACTTGCGAAAGTGGGTGCACATGCGCCGCACTTTCACCAGTAGCTCTGGAACATTGGGGTAGCTCTTTAGGAAACGTTGCACCACTAGGTTGAAGACGTGGGCCAGGCATGGAACATGTTGGAGTCCGGCAAGCTCCAGAGCTGCTACCAGGTTCCAGCCGTTATCACAAACGACCATGCCTGGGCCCAGGTGCAGCGGCTCAAACCATATTGCCGTCTCATCGAGGAGGGCATCCCTCACCTCGGAGGCAGTGTGCTGTCTGTCCCCCAAGCTGATCAGCTTCAGCACAGCCTGCTGACGTCTACCAACGCCAGTGCTGCAACGTTTCCAACTCGTAGCTGGGGTCAATCTAACAGCGGAGGAGGAGGCGGTGGCGGAGGAGGAGGCGGTAGAGGAGGAGGAGGAGGGGGGTGTTCTTCTCGTGTCCCTGCCAGGAATGTTAGGCGGGGAGACGAGGTACACCGGGCCAGTTTGGGAAGCAGTCCCAGCCTCAACTACATTCACTCAGTGTGCCGTCAGTGAAATGTAGCGTCCCTGTCCGCATGCACTTGTCCACGCGTCGGTGGTCAAGTGGACCTTTGTGCAAAGCGTGGAACTAAGGGCCCGCCTGATGTTGAGTGACACGTGCTGGTGCAAGGCGGGGACGGCACACCGGGAGAAGTAGTGACGGCTAGGGACGGCATAGCGAGGTGCCGCAGTTGCCATCAGGTCCAGGAAGGCGGGAGTTTCAACAAGCCGGAACGCCAACATCTCCTGGGCCAGCAGTTTAGCGATGTTGGCGTTCAAGGCTTGCGCGTGTGGGTGGTTAGCAGTGTATTTCTGCCGCCGCTCCAATGTCTGAGAGATGGTGGGTTGTTGTAAAGAAGCGCCTGATGGTGCCTTTGATGGTGCAGGAGAAGGAGATAAGACAGGAACAGGGGAGGATGAGGGAGAAGTCAACAAAGTGGCGGAGGCAGATGAAGTGGTGTCCTGGCTCGGCCTCTGGAGTGCATCGCCAGCACAGTCAGCAGTGGCAGTGGCAGAGGCAGAGGCAGTGGCAGAGGCAGTAGCAGTGGCGTGAACGGCAGGCGGCCTTTGTCCTGCCGTTGCTGCCTGCCACTGATTCCAGTGCTTGGATTCCAAATGACGGCGCATTGAAGTGGTGGACAGGTTGCTCTTCTCAGAGCCCCTAATCAATTTCGAGAGGCAAATTGTACAGACAACACTATATCTGTCCTCGGCGCATTCCTTGAAAAAACTCCACACCTTCGAGAAACGTGCCCTCGAGGTGGGAGTTTTTCGGGGCTGGGTACGAACTGGAACATCTTGGGAGATTTCGGGTGTGGCCTGGCTTCGCCTAAGCTGCTGACCTCTGCCTCTGCCTCTAGCTACCCTTTTTGGTGCTGCACCTGCCTCAACATCCACACTACTTTCCCCGCTTGACATCCCCCCTGTCCAGGTCGGGTCAGTGTCCTCATCATCCACCACTTCCTCTTCCAACTCCTGTCTCATCTCCTCCTCCCGCACAATGCGCTGGTCAACTGGATGCCCTGACGGCAACTGCGTCACATCATCGTCGATGAGGGTGAGTTGCTGGTCATCCACCACCAAATCGAACGGAGATGGAGGAGACTCTAGTGTTTGAGCATCTGGATACAGATGCTCCTCTGTTAGGTTCGTGGAATCGTGACGTGGAGAGGCAGGTTGAGGGACAATGAAAGGAGCGGAGAACAGCTCTGGGGAGCAGGGACAGTTGGGGTTATTGTTCTGTGAAGCTTGGGAATTTTGGGAGGAAGGAGGACAAGACTGTTGGGTAATAGGAGGAGAGGAGGCAGAGTCTGACTGGCTGCTGGACAATGTGCTGTAAGCGTTCTCTGACAGCCATTGCAAGACCTGTTCCTGGTTCTCGGGCCTACCCTGCAGTTTAGTTAATGTGGCAAGCAACCCTGGCACTGTGGAGTGGCGCAATGCTTGCTGCCCCACAGGAGTAGGCACGGGATGCCCTGTGGCTTCACTGCTACCTTGCTCCCCAGAACCATTCCCCCGACCTCGCCCACGGCCTCATCCACGTCCCTTTCCGGGAGCCTTGCGCATTTTGAATTCCCAGTTAGAAATTGGCACTATATACCAGTAGCAAAAATTGTGGGTGCACGTAACCCCAATATATTCTTTGAATTCCCAGTCAGACAATGGCACTATATACCAGTAGCAAGAAATGAGGGTATTTATAACCCCAATATATTCTTTGAATTACCAGTCAGAAACTGGCACTATATGGCAGTAGCAAGAAATGAGGGTATTTATAACTCCAATATATTCTTTGAATTCCCAGTCAGACAATGGCACTATATACCAGTAGCAAAAATTGTGGGTGCACGTAACCCCAATATATTCTTTGAATTACCAGTCAGAAACTGGCACTATATGGCAGTAGCAAGAAATGAGGGTATTTATAACCCCAATATATTCTTTGAATTCCCAGTCAGACAATGGCACTATATACCAGTAGCAAAAAATGAGGGTATTTGTAACCCCAATATATTCTTTGAATTCCCAGTCAGACAATGGCACTATATACCAGTAGCAAGAAATGAGGGTATTTGTAACTCCAATATATTCTTTGAATTCCCAGTCAGACAATGGCACTATATACCAGTAGCAAAAATTGTGGGTGCATGTAACCCCAATATATTCTTTGAATTACCAGTCAGAAACTGGCACTATATGGCAGTAGCAAGAAATGAGGGTATTTGTAACCCCAATATATTCTTTGAATTCCCAGTCAGACAATGGCACTATATACCAGTAGCAAGAAATGAGGGTATTTGTAACCCCAATATATTCTTTGAATTCCCAGTCAGACAATGGCACTATATACCAGTAGCAAAAATTGTGGGTGCACGTAACCCCAATATATTCTTTGAATTCCCAGTCAGACAATGGCACTATATACCAGTAGCAAAAATTGTGGGTGCACGTAACCCCAATATATTCTTTGAATTACCAGTCAGAAACTGGCACTATATGGCAGTAGCAAGAAATGAGGGTATTTGTAACCCCAATATATTCTTTGAATTCCCAGTCAGACAATGGCACTATATACCAGTAGCAAGAAATGAGGGTATTTATAACCCCAATATATTCTTTGAATTACCAGTCAGAAACTGGCACTATATGGCAGTAGCAAGAAATGAGGGTATTTGTAACCCCAATATATTCTTTGAATTCCCAGTCAGACAATGGCACTATATGGCAGTAGCAAAAATAGTGGGTGTATATAGCCCCAATTCTATTAGCTAGGGGACTTGCAGGGTATTTCTGGGGTGAAGGTGGGGGGGCACACCGTTGGAACGGGTATCGGGGGTATATATCGGGTATACGGGAATACACTGTCAGTGTATTCCATTCAGGATCCTGGGAAAGCTGGGTTGCGGCGATTGAGCCCGTCAGTGCCATGTTACACTGACAAGCTTCTCCCTGGAATTTAGCTCTTACAAGAGCTGTTGTGGTTGTCTTCTCCTTCCTATCTAGCCTGTCCCTGCCTACCCAGAATCTAAGCCCTAGCTAACTGGACGGAAACCTCCGTCCCCGGTGAATTGCAAGCTCAGAATGACGCGAAGCTGGGCGTCGCTGTTCTTTTAAATTAGAGGTCACATGTTTTCGGCAGCCAATGGGTTTTGCCTACTTTTTTCAACGTCACCGGTGTCGTAGTTCCTGTCCCACCTACCCTGCGCTGTTATTGGAGCAAAAAAGGCGCCAGGGAAGGTGGGAGGGGAATCGAGTAATGGCGCACTTTACCACGCGGTGTTCGATTCGATTCGAACATGCCGAACAGCCTAATATCCGATCGAACATGAGTTCGATAGAACACTGTTCGCTCATCTCTACTTATTAATAGATTTTGGCTCATGTCTGTGAAATGTTGCATTGAAATCCCCTTCAGACCCCCTTCTGTAATCTCTTCCTTGTTATTGGCAGTGGAAATTCTCACTGCTTCCAACTTTGTGTATGTTGGATTATCTGTGCAACACACAGAAGCTGAGGCTGGATGAGTGGTGGCTTCAAATATGTATCTCAGACTATATAAAAATCAACTGAAAACACAATTGTGATGTTCATATTTATAATCAGTCGCAGATGCTTCCAATACAACTTGGGATATTTCCACGATAATCTCATACTTCATATGAAACCAGAATGACAGTTCTACATTTTATAGTGCCTGAGATATAAGTGTTTAAAGTGACCACACATCCACATCTGCTCCTCTGTATTACACCTGGTCTCCCATGGACTCCCAGTCTGAAGCAGCGAGGTTTTCTGCTGCCAATAACAGGGGAAAAATACAAAGAGGACAGACAGTGGATTTCAATGCAGATTTCATGAAAAAGAGCCACAATCTGTTCATAAAGTATATTAGAAAATGTAAGAATGACACAAAGTTACCAGAAAATACAACGTTCTTGAGAGGTAAGGTATACTTTAAGAACCCAAAGAAGGAACTGAAAACAAAGGATTGGCCTTCACAGCCAAAGTGACCAATTTGACCAATTTAATGTCCTCCTATTGGTGGACAACTGACTTCATTTTTGGCATCACTTTTCATATAACATTTTATGGTAAAACCTTGGGTCAATTTATAACTCTTCATTAGAGATGAGTGTATTGGTTTCTAATGAACCGGTTTCAACCCAAATATTCCAAATTGTTTGTTTTTTAGCAAAACCAAACAATTTGAGATTAGTCTTGGATGAACTAAAATGACCCCCGCCACTACTATCAGAAGTGGTCCCGCTATCACAGAAGATCCATTGCCAAGCTTGCCATTTATAGAAGACCTTAGAGTGTTCTACACCATTGGTCCCCAACCTTTTTTCCACCAGGGACTGGCTTCAAGCAAGACCATTTTTCCATGGCCAGGGTGGGGGTGGGGCAGGGGCAAGGCTTTGGTCATATGGGGGAGGAGTTATAGGCAGGCTCTACCATGCGTGGATGGGAAGGCTTTCCGCCGGGATGCTGTGCGGGGCAGTCGGGTGTGACAAGAGCATCTGAATGTACATGATGAATTGCTAGACAACAAGGTTGGATCCTTTGCGTTAGGTCACATTGTTATTGTAACATGTACACTGTTGGGAAGCACGGCATACTTAGCAGCTACAGGACACTGTGCTACCCGATAGTTTCTACGTGCCCTGGTGCGAAGTAACCAGCTAACACTGAGGCAAGCCCCCACCCGCCCTGTGGACTGACAAAAAAACACAATGTCCCGGTCCTGGTCCACGAACCGGTGGTAGGGAACCCCTGTTCTACACTATATTTTAAGCCAATTCAAGATGTGGTTTGTACCGAAACAAATCAGGAACCTGAACTGGCCGAACCCAAGACTAAATACATCCTGAGGGGTTTGCCCATCTCTACTATTGGTCCAAGAATAATATATGGCTTTGTAAAGCTTTGTAACTTAAGGGATACCTCATCCACAAGGTATGGAAAAGTGATTTAAAGACATTACAATAGGAAAAGATTAACATGGACAATTTGTTTCAAAAAGTGAATGCCAAATAGTATTCTGCGTAATGTAATACACTAGCTCAGTACGGCTACTGGTTGGTTGATCTTCTGTCTCGGGGTAATATAATCAGGCAGTAAACTGACATCATTAGTACAAGATTATTCCATTGTCGTAGGTTTAAAGCTTTTATCAGACACTGAAATGATGTTACACTCATATGAAACATTATTGGATATCACAGAGGCAGCAGCTTTATATACATTATGACTCTGTAGACAGCCAATTAGCTCTATAGAAATGGGATCTCTGTAAAATTGTATAAAACTTTATTTAGAATTTCAAGGCCCCCGATCCTGTGAACATAATTAAAAATATCAAATTAGGAGAACACAGTAGTTTAAGCACATCGTATAAAGTGTCATTCCTAGTAAATGTTCTAATTCTGAGTTTTAGAAATATTAAATATGAGCCCCTTATATATACTGTAAGTACATCTTTATATAATGGTGTGTCTATACAGCATTGCTACATGCGCAGAACCATCATATGGAATCAATACAGCTCTGTTTTGTGGTCAAAGAACACATGGTTTAAAAAAAAAAAAATTTTACAATTTTTATAATTGTATTTTTATTTGCAGTATTTATTTCTTCAAGGAACAGTCAAAATCCAACAAAAAGGAGCCTGGCATCAGAAAAGATAACTGTTAACTTTATCTCAGTCACAAATTTTCCCAAATTTTTTTTTAATTTAACCTAACCTGAAATTTTGAGGGTTTGCCAGTCATAAATTGTTATTATACTGTGGTCTCTTGTATGAAGGCACCTTGGCATTGGTGTGTTCCATGTGATCTCTGATGCCCTATCGCAAGCCTTAGCAGTGACCTTCAGGGTCTGTGACATCACAAAGGAGGCAAGAAGAGATCCAAATAGACCAGAAAATGACAGAGAATTTTCAATGGATGCTGGAAGAGAACCCGGGAGAAGTATCAGTGCTTATTATTATTCCACTACTCCCCTGAACATCTGCTTATTATACTCTGGGGTCTATTCTTAAGATAGACCATGAATATTATATCTGCGGGGTCTGACAAATTAATAATAACACTTTGGATTGGACCAAACAAGTTCTTTTTTTTTTCACCACGCAAATATGGAGAGAACATACAAACTCCTTGCAGAAGTTGTTCCTGGCAGGGCTGAGCCACCATGTTGCCCCAACCAAACAAGTCCTCTATGTCGGACCCCACAGTTATAATATTGATGGTCTATCTTAAGAATAGCCTATGAATGTTAGGAACCAGACAAGTTTTTTCATGTTATAGTCAGTAAATTGTGAATTTAAAATATTGAGGAATGGAAGTTTACTAATAATGGAAGTTTTTTTCTTTCTCATTAATAAAAAAAAAATTGCTAAATTGATAGATTGTCTTGATTCTTGCACATTTCCAAATGTCAAACATTGGTTTATCCATTGACCAATTCTATCTATCTATCTATCTATCTATCTATCTATCTATCTATCATCTATCTATCTACCTACCCATCTATCTATCTATCTATCTACCTACCCATCTATCTATCTATCTATCTATCTATCTATCTATCTATTATCTATCTATCTATTATCTATCTATCTATCTATCTATCTATCTATTATCTATCTATCTATCATCTATCTATCTATCTATCTATCTATCTATCTATCTATCTCCTATCTATCTATCTATCTATCTATCTATCTATCTCCTATCTATCTATTATCTATCTATCTCCTATCTATCTATCTATCTACCTATCTATCTCCTATCTATCTATCTATCTATCTATCTATCTATCTATTTATCATCTATCTATCTATCTATCTATCTATCTATCTATCTATCTATCTCCTATCTATCTATTATCTATCTATCTATCTATCTATCTATCTATCTATCTATCTCCTATCTATCTCCTATCTATCTATTTATCTATCTATCTATCTATCTATCTATCATCGATTTATCTATTCCCCTGTTTTCAGCTTTATTCCATATTTATAGCAATTCTATTCCCTGGAAGGTTGGAGTCGGTTTATGACTTTACTAGGCTATTAATCAAAGTATCAATCTTACATTAACACAGCCTCGGGAATCCATCACAGGCATTCACCCACTTATCAGACCGACACACCGTCTAACACTAATCAGGATATTACTTGTAGTCAATCTCCATCCATCCAAGTCAGAGCAGCTCGCATAGATCTACTCAATGGCCACTTATTAGCATAACACACAACTATTGATCAAGATAAACTCATTCACTGACAAACACACAGATTATCCAGAACACAAACTAACACATCTGAAGGGACATTTCAAGCAAAGAATCACAGACACTACCCTATTCTTTTTACCATCACCTTTCATCATCCCGATAACCTCAAGAGAATGAAATCCTGTTCATCCCATTTTGGTGATTTCTTACTCCTAATGCAACATATAGTGGCTTGTAAAAGTATTCATACTCCTTGAACTTTTTCATGTTTTGTTACAACCACAAACATAAATGTATTTTAGGCTGGGGCCCCATGGGACGGAAACACCGTGATTTGCTCGACAGATCAAGCAAGGAGAGCATTGGTCAGAGAAGAAACCAAGAGGCCCATGGTCACTCTGGAGAAACTGCAGAAATCCACAGCTCAGGTGGGAGAATCTATCTAAATGACAACTATAAGCCTTCTATGGAAGAAGGCCAAGAAGAAAACCACATGCCATGTAAGGGACACAGCGTGCATGTGGAATAAATGCTCTGTTCAGATGAGTCCAAAGTTGAATTTTTACCTAAATGCAAAGCGCTATGTGTGGTGGATAAGTAACACTGCCATACTGTAAAACATGGTGGTGGTGGCAGCATCATTCTGTGCGGAGGCTCTTCTTCAGCATGAACAGGGAAGCTTCTTAGAGTTAATGGGAAGATGGATGGTGCTAATGCAGAGCAATCCTGGAGAAAAACCTGCTGGAAGCTGCAAGAGACTTGAGACTGGGAAAGAGATTCACCTTCCAGCAAGACAATAATCCTAAATATATAGCGAGAGCCATAGTGGAATGGTTTAGATCAAAGAATATTCATGTGTTAGAATGGCCCAGTCAAAGTCCAAACCTAAACGCTATTGAGCATCCGTGGCAAGACATGAAAACTGGTCTTCACAGTTTCTTTCCATCCAATGTGGTTGTGCTTGAGGTATTTTGCAAAGAAGAATGGGCAAAAGTCTCAGTTTCTAGATGTGCAGAGCTGGTAGAGACATATCCCAAAAGACTTGCATCTGGAATTGCAGCAGAAGGGGGCCCTACAAAGTATTAATATAGGGGGGCTGAAGACTTTTGTATGTCACACTTCTCAGATTTGTATTTGATGTTCCATGTACCATTTTTCTTCCACTTCACAATTATCTGCTTTTTTTTTTATCTATTACTTAAAATAGCAATAAAATACATTTAAGTTTGTGGTTTTAAGGAGATAAAATGAAAAAGTTCAAGAGCTATGAATACTTTCTCAAGTCACTGTATGAGATATTTTCCTGAGCTGTTTTAAAATCTTTCAAAATATTCCTTGTATAGAAATGTTTGTACCCAAAGTTCTGTAATTTTGAGGTCTCAAGGATTTTCCTGGCCACCTACTTCTGGATGTAAGATTTGACAATGTCAAATCAAAGAGAAATGTGTACTATCTCTCAAAGGTAATCTGACACCAGAACCGCAATAGATATTTTAGGGTTATCCAAAACAAGTTGTATTTTCGCCTTGTGAATCGGTTGAGCAAGTCAACTTTTTTGAGTGATGCCGAAATATATAATTGGTATATAATAAGCAAGTTTACTGAATATAAGTAGTCACTTAGCTTTGGGTCAGTACTCTCGCAGTACCCAAGATATCATTACAATTCAATGACAGAAGTGGATGAGCCACAACTGTTGACGTGCGCTGAGATTTTCTATATTTCTGTACAATAATAACACACAGATGTGCATGTTTGGATATCTTATAACAACTTGCTAGAGATGTTGACTTAGGCCACGTATTACCCTTAAAGATGCCATGAGTTCACAACTTAGTAATTTGAAATGGAAGGACCATCAACGCTAACAAAATGAACCCTTCCATACACACAAGTACCAGAGGCTTTTCCAGTGGGCTCTGGTTCTAATACTTTAATGGGCTCCAAAGGTCCTGTAGAAGACGACAACGCTGATTTGAACAAATTCACTTGCTACTAACAATTGAAGAAATTTGAGCAATAATAGACAGTATCTTTATAGAAATCACATTCATGATCTCATGTCTGGCATCAGAAGAATACAGATGGTGTTTATGTCACCTGTAATCCTTCATTGGAACGGTTAGACAACCTCTTAGATCCAATCACTGACGGGATACAGGAACACTAAGAAGTACATGTACTCACTGATGGAGGCAGGGGGCACAATTAATAATAATAATACATTTTATTTATATGGCGCCAACATATTCCGCAGCACTGTACAATTTGTAGGGTTCAAGTACAGACAAAAAATACTTTACAAATAAATAGTCACTTCACACAATGGGACTGAGGGCCCTGCTCACAAGAGCTTACAATCTATGAGGTAGAGGGGGTGACACAAGAGGTAGCAGGGGCGGCATTGCTTATACGGGGTCAGATAATTTTGTAATAGAGGTTACTGTCATTCAGTGGCGTAACTACCACCATAGCAGCGGTAGCAGCTGCCACAGGGCCCGGGACATCAGGGGCCCGGTGACAGCTGCTACCGCTGCTATCATTATGCTCGGAGGTCTTTTCGGACCCCCGAGTATAATGATCGGGGCCCCCTGTTGGTGGAATACTTTCCACCAACAGGGGGCCCCGAAGCTGCAGCAACGGCTGAGACACAGGAGCTGCAGCTCTGGCTCCTCTCAGTGCTTCAGGACGCTCCCCCTCTCCCCCCTCCCTTTCTCTGCTGTCCTCTGCCCACCAATGAGAGGAGGAGGCGGGGCTTATCCCTGCCGTCCAGCACAGAAGAGAAGAGGAAGAAGCTGCTCTAGGAAAATGAAACTGAAGCTACACAGGTACGTACTGGGGTTACTTATTACTATCAGGCATTTGGGGGGATTACTTGTGTTTTAGTAACTCCATGTGCCTCATATTAATAGCAGTTAACCCCATCATCTCCCTCACATTAACCCCTGTGTGCCTCACCATAAGAGTTACTGATATGTGAGACATTTGGGGGTAATAGTAATGAAGATACTTTATTATTACCTCCATGTCTCTCACATATCAGTAACTCTTATGGTGAGGCACACAGGGGTTAATGTGAGGGAGATGATGGGGTTAAGATTTTTTTTTATCCACAATTTGTCCTGGTATAGCGGTCAGCGGTGACAGTATTTAGTCCTGTAGGGGCCACTAAGGGACATAATACTGTGTGCAGGGGGCCACTATTGGGTATAATACTGTGTGCAGGGGCCACTAAGGGACATAATACTGTGTGCAGGGGCCACTATGGGGCATAATACTGTGTGCAGGGGGCCACTATTGGGTATAATACTGTGTGCAGGGGCCACTAAGGGACATAATACTGTGTGCAGGGGCCACTAAGGGACATAATACTGTGTGCAGGGTCCACTATGGGGCATAATACTGTGTGCAGGAGCCACTATGGGACATAATACTGTGTGCAGGGGCCACTATTGGGTATAATACTGTGTGCAGGGGCCACTAAGGGACATAATACTGTGTGCAGGGGGCCACTATTGGGTATAATACTGTGTGCAGGGGCCACTAAGGGACATAATACTGTGTGCAGGGGCCACTAAGGGACATAATACTGTGTGCAGGGGCCACTATGGGACATAATAGAGCGCGCAGGAATGCGTAGGAGGGACTCGGTCGAGATCTTCGGTGTCGGGGGGGCCCCATGTCAAAAGTTCGCCACCGGGCCCCGCCATTCCTAGTTACGCCACTGCTGTCATTACACAAACATAAAACTGTATGAGCCATCACTAGTGGTGTCCTTTAACGTGCAGATGGTGCCTGGACATATAAAGTTAGCCGGCATCATATCATGTGGGGTAATGTGGGAGCGGGGACAGAGGAGGGTTCAATTGATGGCTTCTATTTATGGTACAGAAGGGTTTACATTAGGAATTGTGATAGACCCGTCTGAAAAGATGTGTCTTTAGATTGCGCTTAAAGCTGTAGAAATTGGGAGTTAATCTGATTGTCCGGGGTAGAGCACTCCAGAGAAGTGGTGCAGCTCGGGAGAAGTCTTGTATACGAGCGTGGGAAGTTCTGATAATAGAGGATGTTAGCACATAGTTTAGCAATAATGTGAAGTGTAGCTGTGAATCCTGAGGTTAAATAAATCCTTACAAGGGATCCTTATCCCCTTTAAGGCACTGCCATTTTAGAGGTTGGGCCAATTTCTTTTCAATCTTTTTAACTGATTGGTTTTACCTATTATGTATACATTCACTAAAATATCCTCGGAAACAGAATTTGATTGTACAAAGCAATTTATTAATAAAATACAAATACGTACAAATACAATACCCTCAATACTTATTCACTATACTATAATGTTGTCTAAGAACATGCAAAAATTATGAAGTTTGAAGATTGTGTAATATCTCATGAAATGACAATTGTATTTTCATTGACATTGTGAGGGGACAAATATCTGTGTAAAGAGAGAGACTAGCATTCCACCATCTAGTCTGCGTATATTGCATATTGCTTTTACTAACGTCTTGTCTATATCATGCAGCTACTATGAGAGACTTACAATTGTGCTTTCTTATCATAATTAGGGAAAAGGTTGGAATGTTTCTGAGTTTCTCATAATATCACTTAGTTTCTAATGTCCCATAACAAGACACAGAATGTCCATTAGATACGAGAATAGTCTAAGTTGGGATCAAGGACAGACCGTCCATCTTAGAACACTGTGCCTACATGATTAGAACCAAAATGGATGACACGGACAACCATGTGTTAACTCATGTATTGCTTATACACGTATTCATAGTTTGTAAATGCCCATTTTGTACTCTGACCAGTGATAATTCATATTTTTATGTGATGTAGTTTGTTATGCCTAAATTAGCATACAGCCATTATTCCTCTATAAGAGCTAAGTAATATGTAATAAACTTTAGAACATTTTGATATACATCTGGCTATGTGTCACTTTGTGTTCTCCCCGTATGGGCAACCATTTTGTTTTTGATTTGGAACTGACAGCCTGTGCTCCCAGAGGTTTTTCCCCCAACAACATTTACAGCACTTTTCTAAACTGTTAACTAGTTGGAAGACCATTAATACAGTCCTGACAATACTGATCAATAGATCCATAAAGCAACACTGCTAAATACTAATTAACTGATTAATTACACTTCAGTCGATGCGAAACAACAGCACAAAGAACTTAATCTACCTGCACG
>NC_134275.1:74902212-74972212 GCF_031893055.1 Leptodactylus fuscus
ATAGATAGATAGATAGATAGATAGATAATAGATATGAAATAAGATAGATCTGTTTGACATTATTTGACCAATATTGCCATACCCTCATAGCGTATTATAGGAGGTAATCCTCTCATGTCTATACCACAGGAGGAGATGCCGCTTATCTCGCTTATGGGTCAGCTGATATAGTTTACAATGTGACTAATTCCATCTGTGTCTGGCAATAATTACTACATGTAAATTAACTAAAACAATTGTTTTCAATTGACAATAATCACTGACATTGTAACAGAATTAATCTGAACTTACAGATTTGTGTCATCAGATGCGTCAAATTGCAATAATCGCCACAAGGGCCTTTTTTAGTCATTATGTCGGTATGGAAACAAATGGAATCTCAGATTGTGATTAATGTCATAAAGAAAAGCTTTGCAAAGCAAAAATCATGTCAAAACTTTGCTCATAGTCTTCAATCGAAGTCAGATTGTAAGACTTCCGTGTGTGATGTAGTTGTGTGAAAACCAGGTGCGTACAGTAAATGGAACTTACAAATCCAAAGGCCATTATGCTGAATCCAAAGGCATGATCTAAGGAAGAAGTTAAAGAGAACCTGTCAATCTCCGGCTCAGAAAAAGCAAAACTTGTCTTCTTTGATGCATCCTAGAGAGTGAAGACAAAGAAACAATGCAAAGAAAATAATATAAAGTTTGAAAGAACAATTTTATGCAAGAATCCAAAATCTTTACAGTAATACTGAGCACAACTTTCTTCTGCTAGTTTCACATTAACATTCGGCTCTCCATTGTTCAGGTCCACATGGGGACCAAAAGACAGAGAGCCGTCTGATAATAAATCAGTTACTCGCTGACCCCCCTGGACCCCATAGACTATAATGGGCTCTGCCAGATGTCCAATGGGTTTCAGTCGGTTTTATACTGAAGGTGCTCCTTGCAGACGATTTTAGGCAGATTCTTCTATGAAAACTCCAACGCAGATGTAAACCTAGCAGACAAATTGCAATGTTTCCAAATAATAGAAATGGATCCAAGAAAGATAAAGGATCCATCTATCCTACATTTTACCTTGCATGAATTCAGAAGATTCCTTGTATTAATTTTGTGCTTAGGTGATTTTTTTTTTTTTTTTGTTGACATCTTATAATTTTTTAAGTAGAAAATAATCTTATGACACAATTGACCAAGGTACTATATGTTATTTTTATGGTTGAAAATGTTTCTTACATAAGGACATTCCTATCTTAGTAAATATTCTACTATGTTATTCTGAACCACTGTAACAGGGGTCCCCAACCACTGGTCCGCGGACCAGGACCAGACCATTAGCATTTTTTTGCCGGTCCGCAGAGCGGTAGCAGCTACAGGACACCGGACTACCCGATAATTTACACATTACCATAGCAATGTGGCCTAGCATGAAGTATCCAGCTAAGACTGAGGCCAGCTGGCCGCCTTGCTACAGTGTAGATACTAAGGACGCCAGGCTACCTGATAGCTTACACTTTAACACAGCAATGTGTCCTAGTGCAAAGTATTCAGCCTCAGTGTTTAGCAATTTGTCATGTCTCAGATGCTTGTGTCACGCCCGCCTGCCCTGCAGAGCATCCCAGTGGAGAGCCTTCCCATCCCACCTATAACCACGCCCCCATATGCCAAAAGCCCACCCTGCCTAAGCCCCAACCCACCCTGCTGGGCCATGAAAAAAGTGGTCTTGCTTGATACGGTCCCTGGTGCAAAAAAGGTTGGGGACCACTGTGTTATAGAATGAGAAATGCCTACTCAAAAACGAATTGAATGATGGCTATAGAACTTGCTCCTCTATCTGAAAAAATATAACTGTCCATGGGGAGAGGGGGGTTGGAGACGCGGAAAAAGAATCTGAGGCGGATGTCTGTATAAATAGCTCTTCATTTTCTTGATATGGTGCATATTATTCTTCATATGGTACATCTCCTTTAGGTGCTATTCCTTAGGGTCTCGGTATCTTCTTGTGGTGATATAATATTTCAGGTTTAGTGTTATTTTGTCACCATTCACAAGTATTTACTACTAGTCACTTAATTTAATACACCCCATGAGATTATGCAATGTTATAGATCTATTGGCATCACTTTAAGGAGCATCTACCTATTCCTGACACCTCTCCATGGATTCTTATCTATAGATTTGGTTTTACAGCAGAATTATATATATGTAAGTTTTACTATAACATAATTATGCAGAAATTTCAAAGCAAAAAAATATGTTATTTTCTTTCCCGGTGCTGTTTAACTCAAAATATGCAGTTTAGTTTTTATACATACATTTACCTTTTATTTGAGATATTTTGTCACAGGTGCTACGGCCATTGTGTTAAAAATTCTAGGGGTAGGGAACCTTGGCTCTTCAGCTGATGTGAAACTACAACTCCCAACATAAGATAAGATAAGATAATCCAACATGCTCCATTCACTTCCATGGGAGTTCCAAGAACAGCAGAGCAAGGATGCATGCTGGGAGCTGTAGTTGTGCAGCAGCTGGAGAGCCAAGGTTCCCTACTCTGTAGGAGTCAGAAGGAGTACTAAAACTCTTAATCCTTCATCAGTCATTTCAGTGTACATGGACTTATTAGAATATACATGCACTGCTAAGAATTCTGGGAGAAGAATATACAAAGAAGTCCTTGGTGATTAAAGGGGAACTTGCTGCAGCACAACCATTTTGGAAGGTAGCTTTCTACTTTGCCTGGTATTCCTGAAATATAGTGGCATAATCTGGGAATAACACAAAGTCAGAATAATTCCTATATGAGGTAGACAGATTCATATGCAGGCGGCTGTTTCAAGCTTATTGTGTCTCATCAGTGTGATGCAGGGTACTGGATGACTGGGGGAGAGGCCATAGATGCCAACCCTTAAGGAGATTTTGCCATTATCAGGCCACCTTGTGGTTTACAGAGACTTATTAGACCATGCATGCCCTGCCATGAATCCTGGGAAAAGCATATGCAAAAAATAAATCCTCTTTGGTGGACAAAGGGGACTTGCACTAGTACCACCTTATTTTTAACAGATGTTACTTTAGATTACTTTTCTGATAAATGTTTTATAAACCATGCCACCCTGGAGTGAGATATATCGCTGGTTTACATTGCTCCTTGGGTCAGGACCTACTCTAGCACTCTGGACCCCTACGAGTACATCCTATTCACATCTGCATTTGGTAATCCATTCGGGGAGTCCACATGGGGACTATCGAACACATTGGCAAAGACTATAATGGGGTCCGTGTGTTTTCCACACAGTCTGTGCATGAGTAATGCAGACCAAAAAGTAGATTGTGAAGTACTTTTCTGTCCACATGTTCCGTGCGGACACCGCACGGAAAGGAAACGGACCCCATTATAGTCTATGGGATCCATATGTTTTCATAAGATCACTGCTTGCCAATGCGTTTGGTAGTCCATTCAGCGAGGTTCCCATGCAGACTCCCCGAACAGATTACCGAATGCAGATTTGAACCAGGCCTTAAAAATCTAAACCCACCAATTCTAAACATTTTTTAGGCTGAAAATAGTAATTTGGTGAATTTGCAGTACTAAGAGGTCACATTTACTGAAACCAAAAGCTATTTCAATCAAAGACATCTTAACAGGCTAAGATACTTGTTAACATAGGACATCTTCTTAGATATCATCTTCACAATTTTTGAATCTATTGAACTTGTGCGTTTTTTGATAGTTTCTGCTTGAATTTCTTTGCAGGATTTCAGACTAGCCTCACAGAGCTGCAGTTTGGATCTGAACTTCCTCCCACCCTCATAGATCTTTTTCTTGAGGATGCTCCACTCATATTCTCAATAGGTTTATGTTCAGGGGAGGATGGTGGCCATAGCAGCCAATGACTCAGAGATATTCTTTGCTGCATTAGATGGTGCATTGTCATGCATGAAGATGATTTTGCTATGGAAGACAGTTCTTATTTTGTACCTTGAAACAAAAAGTGGTCAGTCAGAAACTCTATCTACTTTACGGAGGTCATTTTCATACCTCCATGGACCCTAAAGGAACTTACCAGATCTTTCCCCATGATTCCAACCCAAAACATGATTGTACAACCTCCTTGCTGACGTCACAGCCTTGTTGGGACATGGTGCCCATCCACAAACCGTCCACTACTCCATCCATCTGCACCATCTAGGGTCTCACATAACACATCAGTAAATAAAACTGTTCCAAAATGAGTCTTCATGTATGTCTGGGCCCATTGCAACCATTTCTGCTCATGAGCACTGTTTGATGCTAGGCTAAAGTAGGTTTATGAACAACTGCAGACCTCAGGAGGATCCTATACCTTGAGGTTCGTGGCACCAGCAGCTTCAAATACTTGTTTGCTACTTTGTATTTTAGCAGCTGCTCTCTACGATGAATATGCTTGGCAGAAACCTTCCTCATTATGCCTTAAGGGCCCGTTCACACGGGCACAGAGGGGATGGATTATGGCACGTAATCCACGTCATAATCCACCCCCTCTCATTGGTGGTCTATGTAGACCACTAGGCTTCTTTTTTACATGAGCGGCATGTTAAAAAGAAGCGGGCTGCCCTTTCTTCAGGTGGATTCCGCGGCTCGGCGAGCTGTGGTGCCCACCTGGCGGCAGTAAGCTCTGGAGTCGGCCCATTCATTTGAGCCAACTCTGGGGGGAAGCCACGACCGCAACAGTCGTGGCAGGCGGGTTTTGATCCGAGAGTGACGCGGCTCCCCGCGTCACTCTCGGTGCCAAAACCCGATATACCGCCAACCCATCTGTGCTCAGACTCAGCCACAAAGTCTCTGCATGGTACAATGATCAGGCTCAAGTTTTCATGAACTATATAATCTTCAAGGTATTGAACTATTTGATGCTTTTCGGCATCAGATAATTTTTTTTTGCTTCCCATATTACTTGAAACCTGTGGCCTGCTTAAGAATGTGGAAAGACCTTCTTAGGCCAAGGCCTCATGTTCCAGAAAGGCTAATTTTTTTTGTTGCAGATTTTGCTGTTTTTTTAAACAAAATCCAGTAGTGGATTGAGCAGAAAAAAGAAGTATAAAAGCTCCCTTTATATTTCTCATAAATTTTTTTAACCTAGGTGTGGCTAAAAAACTGCAGCAAAATCTGCAACAAAAAAACAGCTTTTTATTAGGGCCTTAGCCTTAGGCCGGGGCCTCATGGGACGTAAGTGCCGCGATTTTTCCACAGCAGAAACATCGCAGCGTTTTACAGTGCAAGAAAAGGGGATGGGCTTCATGCGAATCCCATGCCCACTTTGCGGAAAATTAACGCAGTGCGGACACACTGTGATTTGCAAAACCGTTGCAGCTTTGTGAATTGCAGCATGTCAGTTATATGTACGGAAATGCTGACGGTTTTCCTGTAGATATAATGGGAAGAGAAAGCTCGGGAAGGAAAACTCTGTGAATCTTTTCTTCAAAGCACTGCGGAAAGAACCGCAAAGCGATCACGCAGCGGTTCTTCCCGCAGCGCTTTAGTGCTGCGGAAACGGCCCGTGGGACCTTAGCCTTAAGTAGGTTTCCTTTAATTGGGCTCAGTTGGAAAACTAATTATCACTAGTGTTTGAGCTTGATTTCAATGATCCAAAGATGATCCAAAGAGTCGTGAATTACAAAACCAGCCATGACTTTAAATGAAAAACAAAAAATTAAATCTTTAGGCCACTTAAATCCGATTTGCATAATAATTTGGGACACTATATATGAGGTTCTCCCACCATCTATCATTATTGTGGGAGCCATTTATTCCACATTGTTAGTAGAGGCAGCGTACTCATGATTTTAAGAAGACATATCCTATACAGTATCTATAGAAGATGTTCTGTATTGGACAATTTAGTCATTCCATGATAATCCATTAAAGTAAGCTAATTAAAGTAAATTTTAAGCTAAAAACATGTAGGAATAGCCTTTAGAAAGGTTATTCACCTCTTACCTTTATTTTGAAGGTCCGTACCACCATTTTTAAATTTTTCTTCTATAGGCTACCTGTACTCAGAAAGCAGAGGGAAATTCCCTCTGTGTACTGAGCACAGCATTGTCATCCATTCCAGCGCCACCTCTGACTTCTGCTCCTGACGCGTCTCCTCCTCTTCTTACACGAGACCACCGTAAAACAGAAAAGCCAATAAAACAGCCAACTGTGCTTGTTCCTTCACCATTTTGCAGTGGATCATGCATGAGACTACCACAAAATTGTAATAGAACAAGTAAATTCTGCACCTCTTCCTACTGTTTCTCCACCTCCTCCATTAATCTCTTCCTTTCCTATAATCATATTTTATCTTCAAGAATTTCTAAAAAAAACTCTACACTGTTTGTACTGACAGATCAGCCATGTCCGACTTCTTCTCACTGTTCCATGCCTGGCCGCAAGACAACTGGCTACAGCAAGAGCCTTGTTGTTCTTCTCTGCCATCAAGATTATAAAATATTTTTAGACCCACCCCCTTGTCTAAGTCCTATTCCCTCATTGTAAATTAAGGAGTTCAGCAGGGGATTATTAGACCAAGATCACACCCTGCTTACTATTATTATTATTTCTAGGTTTTATGTTCCTTCTCAGTAATTCTTGGTTTTCTGGTTCTTGGCATAACAATGCAAGACTTCCCAAACCAAATCATATCTGTTATCTCCTTCCAGTTGAAACAAAACGCCATGTCTGCCAGATAATATTGTGGCTGTAGTTTGACTATTGTGTCATAGGGTGCAAACAGATTACTTCCAGCCTGTCAAGAATCACACCTCAGAATTGCTGAAAAGTGTTTCTGAAGGAATAATTGCTGACTAGACAGTGACTCCTACTGAAAAGATAAGTGGGATGTGTGTGTACTTCCCGATGAGCCCGGCAATGGATATTTAACTAGTGGAGAGAAGAGAGTATTGTTAATATTATGTATGCTTGTCACAATTATGTCCCTCATTACTCCCTAATTCTGAAGCGACTGTGACATGAGGCGGCTTAGAATCATTATCACTACTAGCGGGGGCAATTGTATAAAGAATCAAGTCTCCCCTTTTTATTCTGTTCCCCAACCTTGCTAGTACATCTATGTGAAAGGTTGCAACTAGATTGTCAGTTGCAAGGTTGATGTTAATATTACATAATGCATGCCTCTGTATGGTCACCATTAGTGTTTTCTGAAATTACTACATTTCTCTGAGAGCTTTGCACATAAATAAAGACAAATTAAATGTATGCCTTCATTGGAATTGATTCTCAGGGTTTCAATCCTTTCAACATAGGCTTAGAGACATTAGGTAGACATAGCGGTTGGTATACCTATATAAAAATTAATGGTTGTGTATCATCTGTTGTCTTCCTTTGCTTGTGCATACAGCTGGTCATATACATTAAATGTGTATCTGCCAATCCTGTTGAATTTGGTGGGAATTTGGCCAGTATATATCTAATGTACATTGTGCCTTAGCTCTTATGGCAGTACAGACCTGGCAGCAATGGCCACCATCAGTCTCCTCTCAGATCACAGGCAATAACCCACGTTGGTGCCACCATGTTCAAGACAATTGCCATACCCTGGAATGAGATCTGTCTCCATGACAGCAAGTAGCCTATTGTAGCCACAGGAGCCTGTAATACAAGTGAATGGTCTTTACAGTTGTATTGCAGTATATTGTACCGGTGCTCAGACCCCTAGATTTCAAGCCCCACTATGGGGTCTGGAAAAAAAAAAAAATATTGAATAAAAGTTTTAAAGGGAGTCTGTCAGCGGAATAAAACTAATGACAGCACCATGTAGGGCAGCTCAGGGTCACACCTCTAATTAGGCAAGGTGAGGTGGCCACCTCAGACAGCACTTTCGGAGGGGGCGGCAGCCATGGGACTTTTATTTATTTATTTTTTACTTTTTTTTTTAATTTTTAACCTAAACTAGTCCAGGACAGGGCCGCTCTGAAAACAAACCGAGCAGCCCTATCCTGCGCTAGTTTGAACCTCTGTGTTTCAGCGCAGGCGGCATCATGATGCTGCCTGCGCTCAGACACAGACATTCTTTTCCCGGGTGAAGAGGAGGCAGCAGAAGCAGGAGCAAGGGATCGCAAGATAGGTAAGTAAATACTTTTGTTTTTTTATATAATAGGCCGCTACGTGCTGGAATATCCCCATCAGGTAGCGGCCTATTTACCTACCTCCCCGGGCTTGCTCATACCTGCCCCTGCTTTCCCTTCTGGTATAGGATGTGGGTGGGGCGGCCGTGAGCAGGCCCGGGCCCAGGCCGCGATCTCCAACTACCACTATTATTATACTCAGGGGGTCTTTTCAGATCCTGGAGTATAATAATCGGAGCCCCAGGGCAGCTGAGGGAACACAATAAACACTGTTACTCACCTTGCCCAGATTCGGTGTTAATCCTAGCAGGCTTCAGGCCTGTATGATAATGTTCCAGACCAAGTGACATCTTGGACATTACCATAAAGGCCGAATCCTGCTAGGAGTAACATTGGATCCCGGAGAGGCAAGTAACACCATTACTTCACCTGCCCTGGGTCTCTGATTATTATACTCCAGGGTCTGAAAAGACCCCAGAGTATAATAATAGTTTAGGGGTGGGCCGCTATGTGGCATAATAGAGTTGGGTAGAAAACTGTGGGGCATCATAGTTGGGTGGGCAACTGTGGAGCCCCTACAACCTCTAATATGCCCCACAGCGGCCCACTGCAACCTCTAATATGCCTCACAGCGGCCTCCTGCAACCTCTAATATGCCCCACAGCGGCCCCTGCAACCTCTATTATGCCCCACAGCCACCTCAGGCAGCAGGGGGGCTAGGTTCACAACTGGTGCATCTTCTACACTTTCCAAAGCTGTCTTCATTATTCTGAATTACAGCTCCATTTTCATGAAAATTGTTGTTTTATTCTAATGCATATTAGATGATAGGGGCTTTAGGAGTGTTTTTTTTTTCTCCTGCCATGACTTTGTTCAATGCTTTAGATAACTACCCCTATCTAATGCCCAGCTTTGCCCCAATGCTTGAGTGATATCTCCCATGTTCTCAAACTTTGCAGCTAGGGGTGGTTATCTGGAGCAGAAACAGGAGAACAAACACCCCTAAAGTCCTTTTTAGCTAATATGCATAAGAATAAAACATCAATTTTCATGAAAATGGCGCTGCAATGCAGGAAAGCAGCTACACAAGGTACTGTGATTTGTTTGATACCGATTTTCTTGCTGACAATGAGAAATGATATAACAAATAGGAAAATATACAACATTTGAAATCAACTAATTTCCCTAGATTCCTAATAAATAATCAAAGCCAAGCACAAAAGCATTCAATATTCCTGTATCAGAAAATGCCTGAACCATATGCATATAGAAATAAGTCTCACATACGGTGAACAATGTAGCAATAAAAAAAGTCCAAAGAGCTCCAAAAAAATTAAATAAAGAAAATTTAAAAAATTTAATAAAAAGCTATCAAAACATAAGACAATCCCCAAGATGGAATAACTTAAAGGTACAACTTTTCCTGCAACAAAAGATGCCTTACACAGTGCCATAGACGGAAAAGTCAAATAAAAAGTTATTAGAGGAGGAATATGACAATTAAAAGATTTTTTATTTTTCAAAGTTTAACAATTTTTGGTAAGCTGTTAAAAACATATCAAAACCTATATAATTTGTTATCACCATAATCATATCAACCCACAGAATATAGGAAATATGTCATTTGGCTACAAAATAAATGAGAAACATAAATGGAAGAACTTATACTTCCACCTTTTACTCAATCCACTCCTGGTTTTGGCTCAAAAAAACGCAAAAAATCTACAACAAAAAAAAAACGCGTTTCCGCAACAGCTCAGTTTTCCTATGCTGTTTCCATAGTTCCTATTCATCTGTATGGGAGTTATAGCTGTTCCCATATGTCCCCAGTTTTGGACTTTATGACCCAATTAGGTCAATGTATTTCATGTTTATAAAAGAAATTCAAAATTTACAGGTAATTTAGAAAAATGAAAAATTTTAAATTCTATGCATTTAGCGTATATACTCGAGTATAAGTTGACATGAATATAAGCCAACCCCCCTAATTTTACCACAAAAAACGGGGAAGACGTATTGACTCGAGTATAAGCCGAGGGGGGAAAATGCATGACATTCTGTTTGTGCTCATGTTAATCCTAGCCGGCTTCAGGCCTATATGGTATAATCCCAGATGTCACATGGTCTGGGATATTACCATATAGGCCCAAAGCCTGTGGTAGTACTAATAGCCTGTTACTGCTAGCACAGGCTTTGGGCCTGTATGGCAACAGGCTGCTACTGCTACCATAAGGCTTTGGGCTTGTATGATAATGTCCCAGAGTATAATAATAGCGGCATCGGGATCGCGGCCGGAGCTCGGGCCTACTCACTGCCGGCCTCCGCGGCCTATAGTATAAGGTGAAGCCGTAAAAGTTTATTAGAAATGTTTTAAATTCTAAACATTTCAAAATTCCATTTATTTGAGACAAATCCAATTCTGACTTTTCTTTGAGACCTATATAATTGAAATTACCCCATTGTACAAACTGCACTCCTCAAATTATTGAAACTGCGTTCAGGAACTTTGTTACCCTTTAGGTATTCTATAGGAAGCAAATCAAGTGGAGCAGAAATTTTCAAAATATATTTATTTTTTCAGATTTTTCACGTTAATAGATTATTCATAGAAGAGTTAACTAGACAAAATTCAGTATTTATTACCATGATGCTGCAGTTTGTAGAGTTATCTTATATTTGCCCCTAGAGCTCCATATGACTCAAACACAGTCCTCAGAAATGAAAGAGCACCTAATGGAGTTTTTTTTTAATGTTGTGTTACATAGTGTTATATTGTTGTTCATAGTATCACTTAGTGTGTGATTGTGTTACATATTTTTAAATTGTGTAACATGGTGTTAAATTGTGTTACATAGTCTTACATTGTGTTACATAGTGTTAGATTGTGTTACATTGGGTTACATCCTAATGAATTTTAGGCCTTGATTTTATTAGGAAGTTTTCCAGGTAACATGCTGAGGACTTATGGTGTCAAAACACAAGAAACGCACTTTAAAAGACCCCATTTTAAAAACTACACCCTACAAGTAATTCATCTAGAGGTGTGACCTTTTTGACTTCTCAAGTATTTCATAGAAGTTATAAACATTGGGTTGTGAAATAGAAAAATTACATGTCCATATCAGACAGACAGATGTGGGCCCACTGTGTCACCTAACCTATTTGGCTGTGAGTCATGTCCAATGGGATTATCATATCAGTAGTCTTAACTTTTTCAGTAGGTCAGTATCATCACAGTGATGTCAAATTTCTATCTATCTATCTATCTATCTATCTATCTATCTATCTATCTCCTATCTATCTATCTATCTATCTATCTATCTATCTATCTATCTATCGATCTATTATCTATCTATCTATCTATCTATCTCCTATCTATCTATCATCTATCTATCTATCTATCTATCTATCTATCTATCTCCTATCTATCTATCTATCTATCTATCTATCTATCTATCTATCTATTTACTATCTATCTATCTATCTATCTATTATCTATCTATCTATCTATCTATCTATCTATCTATCTCCTATCTATCTATCTATCTATCTATCTATCATCTATCTATCTATCTATCTATCTATCTATCATCTATCTATCTATCTATCTATCTATCTATCTATCTTCTATCTATCTATCTATCTATCTATCTATCTATCTATCTATCTCCTATCTATCTATCTATCTATCTATCTATCTCCTATCTATCTATCTATCTATCTATCTATCTATCTCCTATCTATCTATCTATCTATCTATCTATCTATCTATCTAACTATCTATATATCTTCTATCTATCTATCTATCTATCTATCTATCTCCTATCTAGCTATCTATCTACTCACTATCTATCTATCTATCTATCTATCTACATATCTATCTATCTATCTACCTATCTCCTATCTATCTATCTCCTATCTATCTATCTATCTATCTATCTATCTATCTCCTATCTATCTATCTATCTATCTATCTATCTATCTATCTCATATCTATCTATCTATCTATCTATCTATCTATCTATCTATCTATCTATCTATTATCTATCTAGCTATGTATCTATCTATCTATCTATCTATCTATCTATCTATCTACATATCTATCTATCTATCTATCTATCTATCTATCTATCTACCTATCTCCTATCTATCTATCTCCTATCTATCTATCTATCTATCTATCTATCTATCTATCTATCTATCTCATATCTATCTATCTATCTATCTATCTATTATCTATCTAGCTATGTATCTATCTATCTATCCATCTATATTCCATTTTTATTTCTTTTACATAACGAAAACAATTTTAAAAAAAACAGGACTTGGTGTAGCCATTGTCTTTTTGATTTTTCTGGGCTTTTCTTTATTGTCATTTTGAGATACGTATGATTTTTTAAAATGCTTTTTATAGTCTTAGAGATAAGATAAAAATTAGCAATTCGCACTACTGGACTCCACTGTGTGATAATTTCACTGCTTGTATCATACACCAATACTACAGTATAGCGGTGTATTCTAGATGCAGCCTCTGGCTTTATCCAATAATCCACCCTGCCTGACAGACCTAGAAGTCATTGTTTGACATCTGTCTTCCATGGCAGCCATGACTACCCTGTGATCATGCTGTAGGGGAGTCTTATGGCTGTGAGAAGAAGCTCCTTCCTCTATAAGCCACTTACTTGTTGCTTTTTCTATTGACCACAGCATCCAAGGGACTAAACATCTATCTCAAGTTGTCAATGCTGCAGGAGGGTGAAAGCTGCATGACACTTGAAGGAACAAAGTGGCAACCCCTTCCCTGTTATCTACATAGTAGCGAGGGTTTTATAAGTTTATTTGTGGTGATGAATGTTTTTTTCCTCTGAGTCTAGATATTGTTTCACTTATTAGAGCACCAGTTTCTCCTCCAGAACTGTTCCATAAGAGATCCTTCTGTAACCAACGTCTGCCATTTTGGAAGTCATAGAAAGCTACCACCCAATCGCTGATCCACTATATAGGACAAACATTTTCTTACTATCTCATTTATATGTTTGTCTCTCTTGTGTACACTAAACTAACAAGAATTCCCCTCTGCCCGCTCTTCCAAACATCTGTCAAGAAACTTTGTACAAATGAAACGCGTTTTAACCAACATTCATATTGGCGTAAGAATGTAAATAATGAATACCATGATGTCTACCATTGTTCTTTTTAATGATGGTTGGTATCATTTGCATCTGCTGACACACTTTGTTTCATCTTGCCTGCGAGCTTGGATAATTAATCAGAGTGACACATGCACTTCTGTGTGTACCCTGCCGTATTGTACATACTTTTTTGGCAGTAGAGGGAGGTGGAGACAACTTATATATTCTCTCTAAATTTCACTGTGCAGCACCCCATCCGGTTTTGAAGACTCAAAGGCTTATCGGAAAGCTTTTGAAATGTTAAACTTTCTTCCTTCTTCTAAAGGATGTTTGATTTCAAACTTTAAAGAAATTTGAACCTGTTTAGTGCTGTCAGGGGGACAGGACATTGTACTATGTAAATGACTTACAAGTGCTAAAACTATTTCTCCCAGTTTAATTAGAGGAATAGAAATAAAACGAAAAGTTAAGAATCTACATTTGTTAAAATAGCAAATTGTAAAGATGAGTTCAGAGTCAGGGGAAGACATGAAAAACAGAACCGTGTGTCCCTTGTGTTGCTTGCACAATATACATATTGAAAGGAAAGAATTTCGTACCTACCCTGGCAAAGTAGATGCTAGAAGTGGCTGCCACCAGTGGCTATGCAACGTCGTACCTGCCCTTATGTTCAGGAACATTCTGCAACTCCACATAGTCAATATTAATGGCATAAATGTTAATTTTATGTTGCAGTCAGGGTAATGTCTGGGGATTATTTTCATAAATTCAGTGGTGTAGTTGGGGGGAAACCAAGGAGTGTGCCCCAAATGCTGGTTGTCAGGGATAGCCACAAACAAGATACTTTTATGTAATTAGATACAGAGTAAAGGCAATGAAATAAATCTTTGTCCCAGTCCATGGAAAGCTGAGGTATAGCTCTGATAATCTGTACCAATCAGATAACCCAACAGACAAATGTCACATATCAATAGGACTAGCGACTATGATCGTCTTCTGTGAATGCCACATTAAAGGGATTCTATCATTACAATAACATTTTATAAGACTAACACATAGGAATAGCCTTAAGAAAGGCTATTCTTCTCCTATGTTTAGAAGTCTTCTTGGCGCCGCCGTTCGGTAGATATCCCGGTTTTCTTCTGTATGCAAATGAGTTTTCTCACAGCACTGGGGTCGTTCCCCTGCACTCAAAAAGTACTAGGGGTGTACTCTGTGCTCTGAGAAAACTCTCTAGCGATGGTTTTTGTCTTCTTCTGGCATGCCCCTCCACGACATTTTTTTCCAATGGTTTCTTCTGCGTTTAACTGTCACGCATGTGCAGAGCCGACTGCATATGTCTGCGGCCATTTTCTTGTGGCCGCTTACACTAGCGTACTGTGCCCCCAAAAGTGCCACTCAACTGGCAGAGAAGGATATGTTGGGAAACATGTAAACTGAACTTTGTTTGGTCACTTTGGGCATTAAAGACAATTTTATAGTTAAAATTTTTTTGACAATTAAGACCTCATAAGAATTATTCACTACAATCCACACAAGGGAAACTGGGTTCTAATTTTCATGGGCAACTCTGCTATTTTATCTTTATGGCACAATCTAAGTACTGTAACATAGTCTATTGTTCACAGGCAAGATAGAACAAATAAAGTGAAAAAAAATCAAATTAAGTATTTCTCATCTCTGTCACAGATCTGTCCTACTGTAACCAACAAGGTGAATGAAAAACCAGGAAGGATCTTGGTGTCCATTATTAAACTAGAAGAGAAATGTGAATCTATTTGGAACAAATCAAATTTGTTACAAAGTAACAAGTTTAAAATTTCAGCAAATCCACAATTCTGGGATTTGTTCTACATGAATTGCTATAAATAGTGGCTACCATTTTAAAGATCAGAGGAAGACAGAAAAGATGGCTCACATGACTTCAAGTGGTGACACAACAGGTTTCCCGGAGAATGACCGATGGATATGAAGAAAACCGCGCTACTCTCTTGGGATAAACCAATACACGCACTTTATTCCACTTTCTAAAAACACGACGCTACAACACAGCGTTTCGGGGATTCCCCTTTTTCAAGTGTCACAAAACACACAATATACCCTAATAAAAATAACAAATGGCATAATAAATAAATGCAACAGAAGGCAAAATAAATAAAAATACACATATGCATATAAATATATAAATATATAAACATATAAAAATAGGTAGAATGGCAGGTCTTAAATATGAATGTTCCATTACACAAGTATTTGTCGTTGTTTGTCATTAATCCAGCAACAGGTTTCCCATAACGTCTTAGTTCTTCCTCTAGCACAGCTGATAATGAGGGACTATGAATGCAATGGCTTTAGCCATCAAATAGGAATAATTTTTGGACTATTTATTATACCATCCATTTACCTATAGCCATATATGTTGCAGTCACTTTGAAATTACTAAGGCTGGGTTCATACCAGTGCTTGGTTTCCTTTGGTGGATTCAATCCCCGGACCCATTTGGGGAAAGAAAACTACTGCAAGCAGGACTTTTGTCTCTGTATGTTTCGGGTGGTAATATGGTGGACCACATTATAGTCTATGGAGTCAGCAGGTAACTGCTTTTTAAATGGACTGGGTTTCCGTTTTTTGGGTCCCCAAGTTGACCCAAAAAACAAGAATCCAAGCGCATGTGTGAACCTAGAGTAAGAGTGTGATAGGGGTTGGATAGGGTCCTAGAAGACTTTAGAGTGTCATACCCAACTATTCAGAGAAAATAGAGCACTTTCAATTTCTGAACAAATGAAATCCGACAGTCAGTTCAATAGAATGTGAAATTTTTAAAAAAAAATTCTCTTACCTCTAAATATGAATATTTATATTATTAGTTCAACTAATGCCATGATTAAAATGTAGTAATTTATACAAGTTCTGAGCTGAATTTAGCCTGGGAGTTTACATCTGGGCCATGGTTCAGATCTTAAGCAAGTTCTTTTATCTTTTTATTTATCTTCACAAATAAATAGAAATAAATTTATTATTCCAAATGCCAATTTCAAAATTAACTTCAAATAGATTCTCTTAAAATCATATACTGTATATTAGAGATGTGCGAGTAGTGAAATATTCGAGATTATATATTTGTTTCGAGTAGAGCCTCAATATTCGACTACTCGATCAAATATAGAATCCCATTACAGTCTATGGGAAAAAATGCTCATTTCAGGGGAAACCACTAATCGAATAAAGGAGAGTCACCAAGTCCACGAATAGCAGGAGGAGAGTGTTTAGGAGGCGCGCTGTGCAGTTAAAGCGCACGGACCCCATTATAGTCTATGGGGTCCGTGCGCTTTAACTGCACAACGCTTGCAGTTGTGCTGATAAAAAGTCCGCTCCCTCGTAACATCAAGCTGCCAGCCTGCTGCAGAACCAGCATTGATTTGCCGCAGGCTCGTCCTTGCTAGTCAGGAGAGCTGGCAGCTTGATGTTACAAGGGAGTGGACTTTTTCTCATAGGAATGAATTGACCAGCGTTGATTGGCCAGTGTACAGCATTCGGCCAATCAACGCTGGTCCTGCCGGAGGCTCGTCTGTGAGGAGGCGGAGTCTAAAATTGGATCACAATGGAGACTGCTGTGGTCCGATCTTAGACTCCTGGAGCAATGCTCTTGCCACATAGCTGATGCTCCCAATGCCATATCTCATCAAGCAAGAGCAGTGTCCCAAGATTGAAGGTCCGGCCCCAGTGAACCAACTGCCTCATTTGCATAAAAGTTCAAAGTTGTTCTTCTCCAAACCTCTGCCTCCAACACAGTAACTGTGCCTACTTCAGTGCCCTGGCCTCCCTCCACAGAATCCCTCCTTGACCTCATGTTAGCCAATCACCTGTATCGGTAATTTGGGATTTATCTGGTGTCCATCAGTGTCCGTTTACAAACAATCCGTCAGAAGTCCTTTTTTTCCCAGTGAACAAAAAATCCTACAGGCAAGACTTTTATGTCCTTTTGAAAAAATGGATTCTTGACGGATGGCATTTTATTAATTTTGAAGTCTATGGGCAACTGACTTATAACAGACAGTAACTGATAGCCATGAGTTACCGTCCATTATTTTGTGTCCGTTGTTTTCTGCGCATGCTCTGTTAATATCTGTTATGATAGGTGTCCATTTTTTTTTTTTTTTTTTTTTTGGGGGGGTGGGTTTACCAGACACCTTCATAACAGAATCCAACAGTAATGTGGACCTTGCCTAACTATTCATTCTATGTGGCCCAAAATTAAAATAATTATTTACACTGTGCAAAAAAGAACCATAATATTTCTACAGGTCAAGATCAATTATGTTTATGAAATTTCATAATCTTCCAAATTTTAGTATTGTCTTTTGAATATAGACATCTAAAGGATCTTCTATGTATAATATAAATTAAGCAAAGGAGAATCTGCTCACTAACTTTCTCTCACTCTAAAACAGCGCAAGTATTTTGCAGGACATATATAGAGAAGTACTGACTTGTACTTGAATGTTCTTTGGTGCTAGGAATTTCCTATTTAGCTCCAGCGTCAGCATTATCCTCTGGTTCTGATTCTGTCTCCTCCAGCTGCTGTGTAATCCCCACCCTACTCTCTATTTTATAATCATATTTAATCTAATACGTGTGACACGCAGTCTGTCTTGAGACAATATACATATACAATGTACAATATACAGTACATATACAATATACAATGTATACTAAAGATGTGTAGAGAAAACCAGGTTAACATGGAAGTTGCGGATGGAGGGGCAGAATGATAAAAGGAGAAATCAGCACTTTTCTTTGATAAGATATGTTACAAAGTTTCTTACTGTATATTTGCCTGTACTATTGACTCATGTAAAGTTTATTGAAATGAAGGTGACAACTGAACTTGGCAATTTCAGAACTGTAACACAAATTGTGGCAAAAAAAAGGAATTATAAAAATGATCCAAAAATTATCTCGGGGTAATAAAGCTTGTGCATAAGGGCAACTAAAGTATGGACGTGTATTATTTCCAGTATTCACTGTATTATTTCTGTTGCTTTTGTTAGAAAGAGAAAGATGAAGTTACTTTATAAAGAGGCTTGGTCCAAACTATCCGAATATTTTGTTTATTCAGCTGTAATGAGAACCTATATGTCTCCAAGGTTTCAGACTACACACAAGCCCTATGTAGTCTTATCCTGCAGTCATGCTTATGCCATTCCCTCCATGTAAGCTAATATAACCAGCATATAAAAGCAGAATCAGGCTACACACTGGGTTTGTTTGTTCAGATTCATCAAATTCCCATTCCTTGTTCCTCTGCACTAACTCTTCTGTGAATCTGCCTCCTTGCTTCTCTGTCTCTAACATAATCTGCCCCCTTCTATCGCATACTGCCCATAGTACCCCCCTCTCTTACAGCCAGGTCACCATGCATCCATTACCTTCCAAAGTATTATCAGCAGCAATTGCTGTAGTTTGCAGGACCTGTAGTGATATAATTACAAAAGTCTAAGGTCCTGCAGGGTCCTTTTTAGCATTCACTCGGCAGTGTTTTGCAGAATCCTGAACTAGCAATGTAGTGTACAAGAAACACTCAGAAGTGTAAAATCTGGATATATGAAAACTGTAAGTAATACAGCCATATAACGCTGATGTGTGTAAATACATCCAGATACTTAGTCATTAGAGATGAGCGAACAGTGTTCTATCGAACACATGTTCGATCGGATATCAGGGTGTTCGCCATGTTCGAATCGAATCGAACACCACGTGGTAAAGTGCGCCAAAATTCGATTCCCCTCCCACCTTCCCTGGCGCCTTTTTTGCACCAATAACAGCGCAGGGGAGGTGGGACAGGAACTACGACACTGGGGGCATTGAAAAAAATTGGAAAAAGTCATTGGCTGCCGAAATCAGGTGACCTCCATTTTAGACGAATAGTGGATTTCAAATCCGGGTCATATGAGAATGTGAACTTTGTGACTATGAGACAGGGATAGCTGTACAGGCAGGGATAGCTAGGGATAACCTTTATTTAGGGGGGAATGTTATTAAAAATAACTTTTTGGGGCTCTATCGGGTGTGTAATTGTGATTTTTGTGAGATAAACTTTTTCCCATAGGGATGCATTGGCCAGCGCTGATTGGCCGAATTCCGTACTCTGGCCAATCAGTGCTGGCCAATGCATTCTATTAGCTTGATGAAGCAGAGTGTGCACAAGGGTTCAAGCGCACCCTCGGCTCTGATGTAGCAGAGCCGAGGCTGCACAAGGGTTCAAGCGCACCCTCGGCTCTGATGTAGGAGAGCCGAGGGTGCACTTGAACCCTTGTGCACCCTCAGCTCTGCTACATCAGAGCCGAGGGTGCGCTTGAACCCTTGTGCACACTCTGCTTCATCAAGCTAATAGAATGCATTGGCCAGCGCTGATTGGCCAATGTATTCTATTAGCCTGATGAAGTAGAGCTGAATGTGTGTGCTAAGCACACACATTCAGCTCTACTTCATCGGGCTAATAGAATGCATTGGCCAGCGCTGATTGGCCAGAGTACGGAACTCGACCAATCAGCGCTGGCTCTGCTGGAGGAGGCGGAGTCTAAGATCGCTCCACACCAGTCTCCATTCAGGTCCGACCTTAGACTCCGCCTCCTCCGGCAGAGCCAGCGCTGATTGGCCGAATTCCGTACTCTGGCCAATCAGCACTGGCTAATGCATTGTATTGGCTTGATGAAGCAGTGCTGAATGTGTGTGCTTAGCACACACATTCAGCTCTACTTCATCGGGCTAATAGAATGCATTGGCCAGCGCTGATTGGCCGAATTCCGTACTCTGGCCAATCAGCACTGGCTAATGCATTGTATTGGCTTGATGAAGCAGTGCTGAATGTGTGTGCTTAGCACACACATTCAGCTCTACTTCATCGGGCTAATAGAATGCATTGGCCAATCAGCGCTGGCCAATGCATTCTATTAGCGTGAACTGAGTTTGCACAGGGGTTCTAGTGCACCCTCGGCTCTGCTACATCAGATTGCTACATCTGATGTAGCAGTGCCGAGTGTGCATCAGATGTGTAGTTGAGCAAAACTGACTCAGCACTGCTAAGTCTGCATTCGCATAGGAATGCATTGGCCAGCCTTCGGCCAATCAGCGCTGGCTCTGCCGGAGGAGGCGGAGTCTAAGGTCGGACCTGAATGGAGACTGGTGTGGAGCTATCTTAGACTCCGCCTCCTCCAGCAGAGCCAGCGCTGATTGGTCGAGTTCCGTACTCTGGCCAATCAGCACTGGCTAATGCATTGTATTGGCTTGATGAAGCAGTGCTGAATGTGTGTGCTTAGCACACACATTCAGCTCTACTTCATCGGGCTAATAGAATGCATTGGCCAATCAGCGCTGGCCAATGCATTCTATTAGCGTGAACTGAGTTTGCACAGGGGTTCTAGTGCACCCTCGGCTCTGCTACATCAGATTGCTACATCTGATGTAGCAGTGCCGAGTGTGCATCAGATGTGTAGTTGAGCAAAACTGACTCAGCACTGCTAAGTCTGCATTCGCATAGGAATGCATTGGCCAGCCTTCGGCCAATCAGCGCTGGCTCTGCCGGAGGAGGCGGAGTCTAAGGTCGGACCTGAATGGAGACTGGTGTGGAGCTATCTTAGACTCCGCCTCCTCCAGCAGAGCCAGCGCTGATTGGTCGAGTTCCGTACTCTGGCCAATCAGCACTGGCCAATGCATTTCTATGGGGAAAAGTTAGCTTGCGAAAATCGCAAACTGACAGGGATTTCCATGAAATAAAGTGACTTTTATGCCCCCAGACATGCTTCCCCTGCTGTCCCAGTGTCATTCCAGGGTGTTGGTATCATTTCCTGGGGTGTCATAGTGGACTTGGTGACCCTCCAGACACGAATTTGGGTTTCCCCCTTAACGAGTTTATGTTCCCCATAGACTATAATGGGGTTCGAAACCCATTCGAACACTCGAACAGTGAGCGGCTGTTCGAATCGAATTTCGAACCTCGAACATTTTAGTGTTCGCTCATCTCTATTAGTCATCCCAGTACATAGATTGCAAAATCCAAATAATATGTAGAGATGTGTGAATGTTTTCAGTCAACAGACTTTCATCAGACTCGCAATACTCAAGTTTGACAGGGTGTTACCAAAATAGAGGGGTATCGCTATAAAAGGGAGGTTCTGTCCGGAATAGGACAAAGGAGTGCACTATGAAAAGCAGGGATCCACAGTGAAACAAGTTGCGCCAGCGGCAGAAATGCTCCGGCAATAGAATCTGCATTTTAAAGCATCTGCAAAGTGGATGGGATTCTGTCTAACCCCATCCACACATTGCAGAAAAATATCCGCAGAAGAAATGCTGCTATTTGAAAAACTATTGCATTTTGGTAAATTGCAGTATGTGAATTATATCTAAGTCTACAGTTTTCCCTGGGGACTTTCTGTAAAAAATGCTGTGGAAAAAAACAAAATGCAGTCTTTCTGCAGCATTTTTCTCGGCTGCAGCTCACTACAATGGGGCCTTAGTCTAAGTCCCGATTCACATCTGCGTTCAGGTTTCTTTTCAGGGAGTTTGTGTGGGTACCCCCTGAATGGAAACTTAATCGCATAAAAAAGTTGCTACCTTAGGAAACCCATGGACCCCCTAGACCAGACCTGGGCAATGTACGACCCACGGGCCACATCCGGCCCTCTGACTGCTTCTGTCCGGCTAGTTGAAGTTTTTTCAAGGACCTGTGATGATATCATCACAGCCTATCACCAGGATAGGCTATAACTCGTTAGTGGGCGGAGCCACACGGGACTGTGTGCTTTCTGCAAGCTGCCAGCAATGGAGGCTGCTGGATGATAGAGAGAAGAGACAGCATGTGTGAGCAAGAGGGGGGAACTAGGGGCAGATATAGGGGGCAGTTACACTTAATGCACATGTAGGGGGCATATTAAACTAGGGGGCAGCTGGAGGAGGATATTAAACCATGGGGGGTAGCTGGAGGGGGACATGTCTGCCTCTAGTTGCCACCAGTTTAATGTCCCCTCCAGCTGCCCCAGTTTAATGTCCCCTCTAGTTTCTGCTAGTTTATACTGGGGCACCAAGAGAGGGACTTAATACTGTGGGACATTTGGAGGGAACGTTATAATGTGTGTGTGTGGGGGGGTATAATGTTAGGGTGACTGTAGGAGGATTTTACTTTGTGGGGCACATGGAAAAATGATTGAGAATGGGCGGAGTCAGCGAAGTGGGTGGAGCTAAATTTGCACATGGCCCTCTAGAACAATTACAATTTCTCATGTGGCCCCATGGGAAAATTAATTGCCCAAACCTGCCCTAGACTACAGTGGGGTCCATGTGGATTCTACTTGGTTTCCACATGAAAAATGCAGATAGGGGAACGGAATGGCCCGAACGCAGATTTAAATCAGGCCTAAAAGTCTGAAATGTGTGCATGTGTGCTCTGATATAAATAAATGGCGGACTTTTCATGCTCTGTGTTTTATGGAGACACTTAGAAGAATATTTTTTAAGCAAAAGATCATTTTCATACTTATTTCATGTTTTCCTGATGCACCGGAACAATATAACTCCATATGTCAAGCTTTTAAGATGATAATTCTTCCATATAATTAAAAGTAAAAAAAAAAAAAAGAAGGTTATTCAGTCCTGCTGTAAATTTACAAAAATCCTGTTTTGGGACATTGTATACATATAAAGTGAATGACAATAATTCTTTTTTCATCTGGGCTGAGATTGCTGCAGCCAACTCTGTATTTTGGTCTTTCTTGTTGTCATCTCCACCACCAGGGACCGTAAACCAGCAGCTGGACATGCGAGGGCAGAGCAGGGTTTCTACTCAGTGTGTGCCCGCTAAGGTTAGCATTATAAACATTTTGTTTTGCATGTTACACTTCAGTAATGGGTGTTACAGCCTCTGAAATAATATTGAAATGACCTCTCGAGGGAGATTTAATCAACAATTGGTCAATTGACTTTAGAAGCAGAAGGCTGCAATTGTCAGGAGGCTGCAGAACAAAGGCACTTCAAGACCTTGGTTTTTGTGGAATTCAAAACATACAGACACATTGTAGAAAAATGTTACAATTTACATGAGCCAATAGGAAAACCATGTGAAGAAACAGCGTTCTTGTTTCTATCTATTGTCGGTATGATTTTGGTGTTATGTGATAGTACAAGTAAAAGAGCACTTAGGCTAAGGTTCCATGTAGAGTCCCGTAGCGTGGTGGCAACTGCTGGATTTCCGAGGTATAATTGACATGCCGTGATTACCGAAACCGCGATGAATCCCATCCACTTTGCTGTGACTGTAGCTCCTCATTTCACATCTGCGTTTGTTAATCCATTCGGGGAGTCCACATGGGGACCCCCTGAACAGACTACCGAATGCATTTGCAAGCGCTCTGCAGTAAAAGCACACGGGCCCCACAGACTATAATGGGGTCCATGTTTTTTCCGTGAGATCTCTGCACAACTCATGCGGAGAGGAAAGTAGATTGTGAAGCACTTTCCTCTTCACATGTTCCCTGCGGTGATCTCGCAGCAAGCACATGGACCCCATTATAGTCTATGGGATCTGTGTGCTTTCACTGGCACACTGCTTGCAAATGCATTTGGTATTCCATTTGGGGGGTCTCCATGGGTACTCCACCGAACGGAATACCAACGCAGATGTGAAGAAGGGGTAAGATACTGCAATTTTTTTCATGATATTTTCATTGTGGGCAAACTGTGGCTTTTATGCCACATGAAGCCCCGGCCTTCAAGGGGCTACCTCCTCAAGCAAGTTCTGACTTTAGAAAAGCCTAAGTTGTAGCTGGCCACATATTGTAATACATTGTTTTATATTTCAAATGAATAGGCTACTAGGTGATCCATGGGTGACTTTGCTCCACCAGAGAAGAGACACTCTTGTTAAATCCTTTTAAGGCCGGAGCGCCATGTTGCAAGAATGCAGTGTTTTGGCTGGCGAAAAACATTGCATTATTTAGTACCTGCAACGTGGATGGGATTCTGGTTAGTCCCATCCACACATTGCAGAAAAATATCCAAAGAATCAATTATACCTATACATGATAGGGGCAGACTTTCTGTGAAAAATGCTGCAGAAAAAAACATTTTTTGCAGCGGTTTTTTTTGCAGTGATTTGCTGCATGGGATCTTCGCCTAAATGTGCATATATTCACCTAATTATCTGTTTTCCTTTCTCATTGTAGAGGAGTTTATTTTATTCTGTTTTCTGTATCTAAATATGGGGACAGCCATCTTGCCTAAGCTGCTAACAGCGATCATAAATAAGCTTTACAGCAATCACATGGACCATTGGTACTTGGAGTCTGGAGATGACCTGTTTGGGGTCATTTATCTGTTGTGCAATTTTTATTCAATTTTTGTTTGTTTTTTATGCCTCGCCATTCCATGCGCCTAATTACTAAAAAGACACAATTTTATCATAAATTGTACTCTAATTTTTTTTTTAACATTATCCATTTCCTAGGCTGCAGTTGTTCACTTTTTGTCTCTTTATTAATGTGAGAAGATGACTTGATCAAGCTAAGGCCACATGTAGCAAGCTGCAACGTAAAAGCGCTGCGGAAAAGACAGCATCAGACCATTGTGGTTTTTTTCGCAGCGCTTTTCACAGAAAGTCCACAGAGTTTTCCTCTGCCCCTATTATACCTATACAAAAACCTTTGCAGTACAAAGGTTGAAAGCCATGGTGGGAGGAGGACTGCAGAGAAATGTGTAGGTGAGCCATAGGTAGAAACCATCTGATGCAAATGTTTTTTGCCACATTGATTTGTCAGTGGAACATTCAGACAAACATTCAAATGTTTGGCTTTATACTAAAGGTATCTTATTTCTAAACTTAAACAGTTTCTTTCAACAGAATACAAATAATGTGGTGTGAATGGGTCCTTATTCAATTTCCACACATACCATTAACCCGCAGTTACAAGTCAAGATTCATCTATGAAACTCGGTTGGTGCGTTTGCTGGAATTACCGAGCTGAGCAGTATGTTGGGAAAGGGACTCGTAGCGGTGTAGTTGTCCATGCTGCTAGGGGTCCCTCTCGCGGCATCACATACTGTTCAGGACTATAAGTCCGGCCACCACATGAACTCAGCTTCACAGGTGAAATTCAATCTTATGAATAAAGAGAAACGCACAAAATGAATTTTTGCAGAACTCATTCTCTAAACTGTAGAAAGTGGGGGGCAAAGTCAATGTCAATTGGGATGAGAAAAAAGTCTCATTTGCACATACACTATACACTGCAAGTTCCAAGAATTCTTGTATCATTTTCATGAATGTTAGAGCTTTGTAAGTGTTTGTATGTAAGCAAGAATTACAGAAATGCCTATCGTGAAATATTAAAGCAGGGATACTCAACTGGGAGACCATGGTCCAAACCACCAGCTGTCTGGACCCCTTCCTCTGACTCTTTCATTATGACAGTAGCCGGGAGAAACCTTCATCTCCTGCCCACTGTGCCGAATCCCTGATCCCTTGCACCAGTAGCAGCTTGGATCAGTTATCATCTTTTCTGCCTGAACACGTGAGGGTTCTTGCACAGACAGCAGGGACGACTGCCAATCTCTGCTGCCGCTAGTGCAGGATGAATGTTCCTCCCAGACACTGTTAATGTCAATTATGTGTGGGGGGCACTAATGGGGAATTAAACTGGGGAGTCACCAAGGAGCATACTGTGAGGAGGCAAAATAATGGGCCATTATGCTGTGTCCCATTAGTGCCACCCACAGTATAATGCTCCTTAATACTCTCAACCACTGTACAAAGCTCCTCAATACCTCTATCCATAGTGTAATGCTCCTTATTGTCCCCACTCACAGTGCAATGCTCTCTAACGTCCTAACAGAACAATAATCCTTAACGCACTCACAGTACAATACTCCCTAATGCCCTCACCAAGAGTATAATGCTCTTCATTACCCCACCCACAGTATAATGCTCCTCATTGCCTCCAACCACAGTATAATTCTCCTTAATGCTCTCAACCACTGTACAAAGCTCCTCAATACCTCTATCCATAGTGTAATGCTCCTTATTGCCCCCACTCACAGTACAATGCTCCCTAATGCCCTAACAGAACAATACTCCCTAACTCCCTCACAGTACAAAACTTCCTAATGCCCTCACAGTACAATGCTCCCTAATGCCCTCACCAAGAGTACAATGCTCTTCATTACCCCACCCACAGTATAATGCTCCTTATAGCCCCCACACACACACAGTATAATGCTCCCTAATGCCCTCATAGTACAATGCTCCCTAATGCCCTCACCCACAGTACAATGCTCCCTAATGCCCCCACCTGCAGTTTATTGCTGCTTAGTGACCCCACACACAGTATAATTCCCCATTAGTTGAACCCTGCACAGTATAATGGCACATTAGAAAATATTTTTACCTAATTTTTCTTGTCTAAACCTGGGGTATAACTTATAGTCAGACACATCTCTACATCCAAAAAAAGCTTTACTAGATAGTGGAACCTAGTCAATGGATATTTACTAAAAGTAGTTGGGTACCCCTGTCCTAAAGTATTATCTTGAGTTCAGCAAAGTCTTCAAAGTAGGTAAGCTAAGCTTTGGAGACCTATTGCATATTATTTAAGTATTAGAGATGAGCGAGTAGTGAAATATTCGAGATTCGAGATTCGTTTCGAGTAGAGCCTCAATATTCGACTACTCGATCGAATATTGAATCCCATTATAGTCTATGGGAAAAAATGCTCATAGTGGGGAACCACTATTCAACTAAAGGAGAGTCACCAAGTCCACGAGTAGCAGGAGGAGAGTGTTTATGAGGAGTGACGTGCAGTTGAGGAGTGTAGAGGAGGAGCGCTGTGCAGTTAAAGTACACGGACCCCATAGACTATAACGGGGTGCGTGTGCTTGCACCACAATGAAGACTGCTGTGGTCTGATCTTAGACTCCGCCTCCTCACAGACGAGCCTCCAGCAGAACCAGCATTGATTGGCCGAATGCTGTACACTGTATAACATTCGGCCAATCGACGCTGGTCAATGCATTCCTATCAAAAAAGTCAGCTCCCACGTAACCGCAAGCTGCCAGCACTCCCAACTAGCAAGGATGAGCCTGCTGCAGAACCAGCGTTGATTTGCCGAATACTATACACTGTATAGCATTCATACAATCAAAGCTGGTTCTGAATCGAATTTTTACTATGAATAGGAGTAGTATTTGATCGAGTACAAGTATTTTGAATACCGTAGTATTCGATCAAATACCTACTCGCACATTTCTATTAAGTATGTGTATACCCATATAATATGGGAAGAACTGGGGGTTGGAATAATAACTTGGGGCAGAGGTTTTAGTCTTAAATGTGCACCAGATATATCAAAATCAGCCCAGACTCCAGCAAAACTGACCTTAAAAATTTCCCTTCTGATTAAAATAATAATTATTATAATTTTTTATTTCTATATTTATATTTACAAATTCCCCTCTATGTATTTCCTGGGACTGTGGGTTATTTATTTTTATTACTTTTCTGTCATATTTGTATATGTAAATATATAATTACTTGTATGCAGGTAAACCCACGGAAATAAATATATATATATATATATATATATATATATATATATATATATATATGTATGTATGTATGTGTGTGTATATATAGTTGTGTATATGTTTTCTGTTTAACAGCACATACACTTCAGAATGCATATATACAGTATATGTGTGTATATGTTAATGTGTTCATATGTCTTTCTATGTAATAATTTCATATAAATATATAATCATAGTTATATTAATATTTTTGAAGCCTAAGCAACAGGAACCAAAATGAATAAACTGAAAATAAATATATATCCTCCTCACTGACAATCTATGCAGAAAACTCTCCATACATATCGTTCTTGTTATCCATATAGCCATGTATCCCATAATGATTCTGGTAATTGTCAGGAGTTCTCTTGTCATGTTTGTGTTCATTTACAAATGCCTTTGCTTGCAGGTGTAACATGCCATAATAATAGTATAAGACAATAATTTCGGAACGGATTATTTACAATGTGTGTGGGAAAAGATAACAAATAATAAGAGAATGTTTTGCAGAAGCAGCAGTGCATATCACCAGTACATATCACTAGTACATATCACCAGTGCATATCACTAGTACATATCACCAGTACATATCACTAGTACATATCACCAGTACATATCACTAGTACATATCACCAGTGCATATCACTAGTACATATCATCAGTACATATCACTAGTACATATCACCAGTACATATCACTAGTACATATCACCAGTACATATCACTAGTACATATCACCAGTACATATCAGTAGTACATATCACCAGTACATATCACTAGTACATATCACTAGTACATATCACTAGTACATATCATCAGTACATATCATCAGTACATATCACCAGTACATATCACTAGTAAATATCACTAGTACATATCACTAGTACATATCACTAGTACATATCACCAGTACATATCGCTAGTACATATCACCAGTACATATGATCAGTAGATATCACCAGTACATATCACTAGTGCATATCATCAGTACATATCACCAGTACATATGATCAGTAGATATCACCAGTACATATCACCAGTGCATATCACTAGTACATATCACCAGTACATATCACCAGTACATATCACTAGTACATATCACCAGTACATATCACTCGTACATATCACCAGTACATATCACCAGTACATATCACTAGTACATATCACCAGTACATATCACTAGTACATATCACCAGTACATATGATCAGTAGATATCACCAGTACATATCACTAGTGCATATCACTAGTACATATCACCAGTACATATGATCAGTAGATATCACCAGTACATATCACTAGTGCATATCATCAGTACATATCACCAGTACATATCACCAGTACATATCACTAGTACATATCACTAGTGCATATCATCAGTACATATCACCAGTACATATGATCAGTAGATATCACCAGTACATATCACTAGTACATATCACCAGTACATATCACTAGTACATATCACCAGTACATATCACCAGTACATATCACTAGTACATATCACCAGTACATATCACTAGTATATATCACCAGTACATATGATCAGTAGATATCACCAGTACATATCACTAGTGCATATCATCAGTACATATCACCAGTACATATGATCAGTAGATATCACCAGTAAATATCACCAGTGCATATCACTAGTACATATCACCAGTACATATGATCAGTAGATATCACCAGTACATATCACTAGTGCATATCATCAGTACATATCACCAGTACATATGATCAGTAGATATCACCAGTAAATATCACCAGTGCATATCACTAGTACATATCACCAGTACATATCACTCGTACATATCACCAGTACATATCACTAGTACATATCACTAGTACATATCACCAGTACATATCACTAGTACATATCACCAGTACATATCACTAGTACATATCACCAGTACATATGATCAGTAGATATCACCAGTACATATCACTAGTGCATATCATCAGTACATATCACCAGTACATATGATCAGTAGATATCACCAGTACATATCACCAGTGCATATCACTAGTACATATCACCAGGACATATCACTCGTACATATCACCAGTACATATCACTAGTACATATCACCAGTACATATCACTAGTACATATCACCAGTACATATGATCAGTAGATATCACCAGTACATATCACTAGTGCATATCATCAGTACATATCACCAGTACATATGATCAGTAGATATCACCAGTACATATCACCAGTGCATATCACTAGTACATATCACCAGTACATATCACCAGTACATATCACTAGTACATATCACCAGTACATATCACTCGTACATATCACCAGTACATATCACCAGTACATATCACTAGTACATATCACCAGTACATATCACCAGTACATATGATCAGTAGATATCACCAGTACATATCACCAGTGCATATCACTAGTACATATCACTAGTACATATCACCAGTACATATCACTAGTACATATCACCAGTACATATCACTAGTACATATCACCAGTACATATGATCAGTAGATATCACCAGTACATATCACTAGTGCATATCATCAGTACATATCACCAGTACATATGATCAGTAGATATCACCAGTACATATCACCAGTGCATATCACTAGTACATATCACCAGGACATATCACTCGTACATATCACCAGTACATATCACTAGTACATATCACCAGTACATATCACTAGTACATATCACCAGTACATATGATCAGTAGATATCACCAGTACATATCACTAGTGCATATCATCAGTACATATCACCAGTACATATGATCAGTAGATATCACCAGTACATATCACCAGTGCATATCACTAGTACATATCACCAGTACATATCACCAGTACATATCACTAGTACATATCACCAGTACATATCACTCGTACATATCACCAGTACATATCACCAGTACATATCACTAGTACATATCACCAGTACATATCACCAGTACATATGATCAGTAGATATCACCAGTACATATCACCAGTGCATATCACTAGTACATATCACCAGTACATATTACTCGTACATATCACCAGTACATATCACTAGTACATATCACCAGTACATATGATCAGTAGATATCACCAGTACATATCACTAGTGCATATCATCAGTACATATCACCAGTACATATGATCAGTAGATATCACCAGTACATATCACTAGTGCATATCATCAGTACATATCACCAGTACATATGATCAGTAGATATCATCAGACCGGTTTTCTTTAGTTAAAGAATGAAGTCCCTAACATATTCACCCTCAATATAGTTTATTTTCTTCACAATGTCCAGCCATTTGACAAGGTCTCCCTCCTTTATTGTATTGTTTGACTGCCAGTTTGTATCTCCAATAGAATTCTACTCTCTGTGTCTATATCCTATATTTACCTATGAGGAAATACATTGAAACATGTAGTAAGGTTGATGCCACTGTATAATGATTACCGCTATGAATTATACATGTCATGCCCACTCATCCTCACTAAACTGCTCAGGCCAGGAAGACTGCACTGTCATGGCATTACCATGGGTGGTGCTTAAAGGGCTACGCACTAATTTGTATACTGTATGTACAATGTATAGTAGAGACTGATCTATTACTATCTATAATGTATCTACCACCTATATCTATTGATACATTAGACTGAATCTAAATCAAATTAAAAGGCATAACGTGTAAAAAAATGGCAAAAATATTTTTAAGATAAATTATCAATAGAACTAAAAAGTGATTGAAATATAACCATACTAAACAAATGGTCAATTGGTTATTTTATATATGATATATTTTGTATATTAGATGATAAAAAGAAAGGTGCAAGAATATGAAATAGACATTATTGGTGGAATTAGTTATAAATGTAAAATAAATACATAAATCTATCTATGTCATATCTATCTGTCTGTCTGTCTGTCTGTCTATCTATCTCATATCTATCTATCTATCTATCTCATATCTATCTATCTATCTATCTATCTATCTATCTATCTATCTATATATCTCTCTGTCTGTCTATCTCCTATTTATCTATCTATCTATCTATCTATCTATCTATCTATCTATCTATCTTCTATCTATCTATCTATCTATCTATCTCATATCTATCTATCTATTAATCTATCTTCTAACTATCTATCATCTATCTATTTATCTATCTTAATAAAGTGTCTCAATTATAAATGTAGCATAATGTTATATAAATATAATAACAAATCAATGAAAATGGAAAATCCAGAAAAATTATTGTTAAAATAAAAATGATTAATTTTTTTTGTCCTAAATCAGGAACTTTCCATATGGTAAAAATATACTAATGTTTTTCACCAAAAAATATATGGTCAAAATTAAACAAAAAATAGATTTAGCCTAAAAGAATTTTTTAAAAAAAAGTATTAATAATTTTATTAAGTAACATGCACAATTCCATTTAGCTTATTATCCTTTTTAATTGTTTTTCTAAATAATACGTGAGGGGTTTTTTTTTGCTTTGTTTTTTTAATTTATAATTATGTGTACTAGAAAAACGAAATCTAATCCTAGATCTGCAAATCTTTTTTTTTTTGAAATAAGAAATTTCATAGAAATATTAAGTCAGCCTGTGTATGTTTAATTTAAGTCAGCTTAGATGAATGCATTAAAGATTATATATATATATATATATATATATATATATATATATATATATATATATTTAATCCATCCATATATATAGTATATATATATATATATATATATATATATATATATATATATATATATATAGTGTGTGTATATACATATATATATATATATATATATATATATATATATATATAAAACGTAGTTTTTATTCAGTTTAATTTTTTTATATTTAATATTAAATATATTTTTATATTTTTATATTTTATATATTTAATTATATTTTATATTTAATATATTTTTTATTCATTTTGATCCACATTTTCAAGTAAAATTGTGGAATTAGAGAGAACACAAATGAAATATTTTTCACTATAAAACATTTTCTTCTAGACACATTTTTGACATGTTTCTTAAGTGAACCACACAGCGACCACTACATTCTAACCAACACACATCTCTAATTCTAATTTATCTTTAATTTACTTACAATTCATCTCTGCTACCAAGAAATTACATCAAATTTTTTTCTATGTGGTTTTTAATTTGCAATTGCAATGTGCATATGAATACATATATGTGTGTGTGTGTGTGTGTGTGTGTGTGTGTGTGTGTGTGTGTGTGTAAAATGCACAACCAGAAACATATTTTCCCAGTTTATTTTTTCCTTATAAAGCAAATGACGAAGACGTTTGGAACCTCATGCTTCCATCTTCTAACGTTTGCCTATCATGTACCATTACTTTCTCCAAGTAACTGCCACAGAGTTAATGTATTGCAACAATTATGAAAAATGCCATTTCCTTTATAGATTACTGCTATTATAAAACCATCTGCCACTTCTTCGTTCCCACATGTAGAAGAAAGCCAGGTTTGTAACTCTGTTGTTTACTCCTAGTGTTCCTTCTAAATGCAGATCCTGTGTTCTCCAGCAGTAAACCAAGGACGGTACCCTTAATAGGCACTTTATTACACTTTTTTCTTTTTTTTTCCAGGTGTAAATGAACACATCATTAAAAACAAGAATCAGCAGCAAAGAGAGAGAATGTCTCACACAGAGCACGGTAAGCCCTGCCTCCCCGGCCACATTTTGCATATGCAATCACATCACAAGAAATACACATGCTGTGCACAATGGGACAAAAAGCAAGCTAGAGAAGGAGGCTGAAAGAGAGAGAGAGAGAAAGAGAGAGCAAGAAGACGCAACCTACAGTATGTTGATGGAGCAGGCCAAGCTCAGTTACATCTCTTCGTATGCAGCCTGCAAGAGACCCACTGCAGATGAGGGGTAGACATCCCCTCTCCCCCTTTCATTGCTCCTTCTCCGTAATGTGAATCTCAATTCTGTATCCAGTTCTAGAGCAACCAATGTAAATAAGGATCTGCATTCAGCTTACACTGCACTTAGGATATGTGGCTCACGCCTTTTTTTTTTCCCTTACTGCTGCTTCATGCAAACTTTAATCCACAGGGGTCTAATCCTCCAAAAGCAGACATTTCAGACTGAAAGAGCGAAGCTCCATTAATTAGAAAGTGCGCCAGTTGTAGCCAAATGCTATTATATTAGTATGCAAAGCCCACAGTCAGTTAATCTCTACAAATCGTTTGTTTCCTTAATTGCCCTCTAAGGGCAAAAGTGAAAAACAGAAGAGCGGTATAATATATTTTTTTTGTTGAAGTGAAACAATTCTACCAGATACTTTTAAGATGATAGAGAATCGCTGTATTCCGAGACATTAAAATAAGTCATTATTATCTACTTGCTTCTATTGTTTTCATTCGCATTGTTACATAACACATCACTGGTATTACTGGCGGCTTTTAACATCCAAAGGACTGTGGGTTTTCACTGGTTTGACCTGACTAAAGTAAAAAAATAAATAAATAAAAAACACCACGATGTCTAAAGGAAAAAATCAAAGTATGAGACGTTGCAATAAAACTCTAACTCTTTTGTTTGTTGTAAAGATTCACCTCGCTGCATATAAATACCTTGGCCAAGGCACAATTGCTTATTGAGACCCCACCAAAGCCACCCAAGCCACGTCCCTGTTCTATGATATCATACGTTGATAAATCGGTGTGATATTCTCACAATGAATATTTTGCTGTAAATGGTACACATAAGAAGAGCACTTTATAGATATTATTAGCTTGATCGATCCTACCATGCGTAATGTTGAAAGGGTTTCCCAGGCTAAATAATTGATGACCTAACCTTTGGATAGGTCATCAATTAAAGACCGGCAGGGGTCCAACACCAGACCCCGGGCCAGTCAGCTGTTTGAAGAGGCTGCCGTATTTGGGTGAGCACTGTATCCTCTTCAGTTTTTACTAAGTACAGTGCTGTATATAGGCGGTGCTTGCATCCACTTGGATGGGACTGAACTACAATCAGGCCATGAGGTTGATGAAAATGACGTCACATGGTCTGTGCCAGAGCACTGCTGCCTCTTCAAACATCTAATGCACAAGTTTCCTGGCTGTCAGATACGACTTTAGGCTGAGGCCCCACACAGCTTTTTTTGTTGCGTTTTTTGAGTCAAAGCCAAGAATAGCTACAAAGGGAATGGGAAATGTATAGCAAGTTCTTATACTTCTACCTTCTGCTCAAAACACTCCTGGCTTTGGCTCAAAAAACCGCAGCAAAATCTTCAACAGAAAAGCTGCTTTCTACAATCTGCTTTCAACCGCAACAAAATCTGCAACAAAAAAAGCTGCATTTGTGGAAACGCAGCTTATTTTGTTGCGGTTTTTTGAGCCAAAGCCAAGCATGGCTACAAATGTAATGGGAACTATACAGGAAGTTCTTATAATTCTCCCTTCTCCTCGAGCCACTCCTGCCTTGGGCTAAAAAAAAAAAAAAAACGCAACAAAATCTCTAACAAAAAAAGCTGCATTTCTACAATGTGAGGCTTTAGCCTTAAAGTGGTTCTCTAGGATAAAAAAAAATCTATTTTTTAATTAGGAAGGGGAAGGTGAATTTTTTTTTTTTTGAAAAAACACACTCACCTGTTCCGAGTACTGCAGTGTCTTCCAGTGCAGTCTGATCCTGTAGCTCCATTGTTATCTTCTGGCAGTAGTCCTCAACACAAGTGTCGTCCAAGGGTCCCATCCTTAGATCATCAAGGCCACTGATTGGCCTTAGTGGTCTCATGACCACTGAGGCCAACCAGTGGCCTTAATGGTCACATGACCACTGAGGCCAACCAGTGGCCTTAGTGGTCACATGACCACTGAAGACAATCAGTGGCCTCAGCAGAAGGAACACGGGAATTCCACTGTAAGAAGACAGCCAACCAAAAGGACCAGACCATGCTGAGAGGACACCAGAGCACTGGGAACAGGTGTATATTTTTTTCACCTTCCGTGGCCTAATTAAAAAATAATATTTTAGCCTGAACAACCTCTTTAAAGTCTTAAATACACAACATAAACTCTACTCGTATATCAACTATCATACAAACTCGACACAAGTGTACGCATACCGTCTATACCATCAATTTCTCACAAACATACATGGAAATTCTTACAAACCCATACAATTCCCATTCCCGAGAGTGAGCAATAACTTGTGCATGTTACTGATTTAACATTGCAATCTAGTTCCGGTGTGAAACATTATATCCCATTTACCAGTGTGGCCAAGGCCTTTTTGATCTGTTTACTCGACTGAGCTATTATATGGGATCACATGTGTATTTTTCGGCAGCCTTGATCACTATGCACCATAAAATGCGTATTCGCACACTATAACTGGATGCTTCCCATGTAGCCTCGCACCACATGTACTGCTCAGGAGAAACTCATTAATGCGATATTGGTGCGGAGGGACCCCATTTAATTACAATCAGTAGTGATGCACATGTTCACAAAACTAATTCAGCGGGTAACATTTACTTGATTGCTCTTTAGCACATGCAATAAAGATTATTTGTGACTGTCTCCCTGGTGTGTCGTACACATTTTTATTTCGCATGTCAACATTTGCCGAACAAAGTACAATGATTTTTTTTTTTTTTTTTTGAAACCTAACTCTGTATAGATAATACATGGTAAGAACTGGCAGAATGTCAAGTAAGCACCATATGTAGCTTGTATAATAGATGACCATGAATGTTTATTCTGCACATTCATGTAGATTTAAATACAGTATATATAGTACTGAGCAAGAGTTTTAGGCAGGTGTGGAAGAAATAAGTAAGAAATGTTACTGGATTATTTTTCCCAATGAACAAAAGAGAAATCTAAATCCCATCAATATTTGGTGTGGCCTTTGCTCTTAGCCTGAGTACCAAGAAGAATTGTGAGAAGGCAAAGACCTCATGTACAGAGCCACAGCCAAAAAAAATAGAATTTTCGCCTCTATTATAACTACATGGAAAACACCAGCATCAAAAGTTGAAAAAACACCAGCGTCAAAAATTGAAAAAACACCAGCGTCAAAAATTGATGCTTCGATTTACAAAAATGTGATGTGGGATGGGATTAGCCTGAATTCCATCCACTTTGCACTTACTCTAAGGGTTCATTCACATGGAGTTTTTTGGTGCTGATTTTGACGCTGAATCCGCATCAGAATCCATGTGGAAATGTGGAAAAAACGTTTCCCTAAAGAGTTCTATGGGTTCTGCTCGCTTTATTTTTCCACTCATAGAATTTTTCCACTTGCAGAAAAAAAGGCTTCCTTCAGGTGGATTCTGTCTGCAAAAACCAATGCAGTCAATGGGAGGCGTAAAATCCACGTCCTGGATTTGGGCATGGAAATGGCAAAAACCACTAGCAGTTTTTTCAAGGTCCAAAAACTAAAAAGAAAAAAAAAAGAAAAAACACTCCAAAAACTGCTTCAAAAAACCATTTCCTAATTCCTGAAGCAGATTTTTTCCTCACCAAAGTCCTCACCGAAAAACTCTGTGTGAATGGACACTAAAATGCTGTGGATTTTGAAAACAAATTGAGGCATTTTCCAAACATGGAGCCCTGGCCTCAGACAGTTTTTGAAGGAACTAGGTAGGGAGGTTGTTCGAAACATCTTGGAGAACTAAGCACAGATCTTATATGGATGGAGGCTTGGTCATATCCTTCTGTCACTTTATGTGTTCCCAAACTGGATGATGTTGAGATCAGATCTCTGTCATGGCCATAGCATCACTTCCACGATTTCTCCTCCAAATGGCAGTCACGCCAAATACAGTATTTATGGGATTTAGATTTCTCTTTTGTTTAGAATTTATCCTGTTTTAAAGAAACAGGATAAATTTTACAGTTCCACTTTTAGGAGAAAAAAATCAAAGAGGTAGTATATATAACTTCACTGAGTTAAGTTTTGACAAAGAAAATTATAGCCCAACTATGACAGATATATACCAGAAGACTAGATTGTTTAGATTGTGAATGCTACCTCTATCAATTTTGAATTGAAATCCTTTTCTCCATTGTATTATCTGTTTTCTGTTGCCATCTTTCTCAGTCTTACTGTCTGAGACCTTATCTCTCTAATCTCACCCCACAAAATGAATCCCTCCTATTTCTGCCTGAAATGTTTATACTGCCTATGAGTCATCATAAACCTTGGGATCTATACATACTAATGATTGGCTGACCCCTGTCAAGAGGGCTACTTGAAAGTCTTTATGGGGGAAGGCCATCTGATTTACAAGGTCATATTCTTCTTCTTTGATTTCTCTATACTTTTACTTTTCCATTTTAGCCAGTTTTTGTCAATTGAACTTCAAAAATGTTTAGGCTTGTTAGGACACAACATATTTGAAACAATTGGTCTGAATCTGGTTTGTTCTAAACCAGTTTGCTCATCTTTACAAACAGGAGATCCTTCTGTTTGCAGCCAGCAAGACTTTTTCCCTTCAGTGGCCACTTGCAGTCTGTCTGTCCAGTGGTGTCCGAGGGCCCCTACCTCCCTACAGCGAATTCTTGATAGTGATGGTTACAAGTGCTAAGGAGTTTAATCCACCTTCGTGTGGTTAGGGTAATTTGTGGGTCTGCTTGGCTATGGGCCAGATGGAAGCTGCAATCTCAATACTGATGCCAGTGCTTATGGGCTCCTTAAGGCTCCTGGGCCCCGGTTCGACTGCACCCTCTGCAATGCCTCAAATTATGCCCCTGTATCTATCTACTTCTATACTTCTCTGTGCATTGTGTGCATGAGGACTATGGTTGTATTCACACAGTGCATATTTTGAAAAAGAAAAAAACAGAAAACCTAACTCTGAAACATATAACTTCTTCACTACTGTGGCTAAAAACATGCAAAAGCTGTACTATAAAACACAGTTAACCTCTTAAGGATCACACTATTTTAGGACTAGATAACAAAGCCATGTTTTGGCTTTTTGATGTTCCCTTCCAAGAACTTCAACTTAAAAAAAATAATAATAATTATGTAGATAGTGACCCCATATATGTATCACAATGTACATTTTTTTTTCCTATCAGTATGTCTTTGTAGAATGGGAGGAAATCCATGAAAAGATGGGGAGAACATACAAACTCCTTGCAGATGTTGTTCCTGGCAGGATTCGAACCCAGGACTCCAGTGCTGCAGCACTAACCACTGAGCCACCATGTTGCTTATGGAGTCCTATGATCTACATCACTAAGTATTAATTTAGTCAAATTCAATATTAATATAGAAAACCCTTCATTTTTACACTATATGTTGTGAAAGCCACACAAAATAAGAAATACTGCCGCAGAATACTGGGATGCACAGGAGAATCCTATCTGCTCGCTGACATCATTCAATACTGTGCTGTATAGCTATTGGCTGAGGCTGCACCACACAGACTTCCTGCTCTGCTGCCCCCTGTGTGTACCATACCCATACTACTGGTAATATAGGGAGTTCCATCCTCCTCTTACTTAATCCCCTGCTTTATGATTCATATACAGGAGCCTAAAGAATGCAGCTAAAACTGAGCACATAGCTGGTATGCAAAGCATTAGTGTATTGTAGCTTTAGCCAAAATAGCTATAGACTGGGAGATTATGTCAATGAAAAGTTCTTGCTTTGACAACTTTTTCCATACAGCTCAATGACATGAAGCAGTTGTTGCTATTTTTATGCTGTTATGTGCATTTTGTATATGAAAGCAACTAGCAACTGTATATGACTCAGTAGCGGAACTACCGCCATAGTAGCAGCCATAGCGACTGATACGGGGCCATCATCCTTAGGGGGCCGTTACCTGCTCAATTTCTGCAGAAGGTAACGGCAACTATTTACTTACTGATCCCTGGAGCCCTTATCCTGCCCAGTTTTTGTTTCCTCTTCAGCTCTTCCATCTTTTTGTCTCCTAAGGTTCGCCTGGTGGTTTCTTTTGACTAGGGTTGAGCCGATCTTGAGATTTCAAGATCGATTTTAAAATCCGATTTCCAATCATTTTCCAGCCGATCTCGATTGTGAAATTTGCTCGATCGCCGATCGGAATCCGATCTTTTCCGGTCCCGATCTTCAACCCTAGTCAATGCTTTTCTATGGGAAAAGTCACTTTTAGGGTTGAGCCGATCTTGAGATAACCTCCGATCTCGATCCCACTGGAAAAGATTGGCTCGGAATTCCGATCTCGATCGTGAAATTTACTCGATCGCCGATCGGAATCCGATCTTTTCCGATCCCGATCGCTCAACCCTACTTTTGACCCATATATGTTCGAAACAGAACTGCTATTATTATACCCTGGGGTCTCCAGGGGATGTGATTAAACATTACTCTGTTACTCACCTCTCCGTTGCAGGTCTTCCAGCGTTCTGAATCTATTCATGTTCAACATGTAATGTCTAGAGCGAAATACTTCAAGATTCCAAAGGATAAATGGAGTGGAAAAATAATCTGCACTTACCAGGGATGTCTTCAAAGAGAGTCCGTTATTCAATAAAACAGATCACAACACTATTGCGTTTCGGATCTAACAGATGCCCCTCCCTCAAGTGAATAGCGGCTATCATAACATATAACTCAACATACCAACATTATATAGCATATGACAAGATAAGCTCCGTCTTCAGGGTCTGTCTCCATATACAAACACTTAGATAAAATTAAAAACACATTACCTTGGTAATGGATTAAAAAATACCTCTGTAACATGTAGAATCAATAAACTCTTAGGAGACCACCTGTCGATAACATACAGTATATAGCCCATATTGCTACTTGGATAGAACTTGGCGTCTCCGTGGTCTAATCTGCGCATGTACATCTTATCACTTGTTTGGACAAATAGTAAGCTGGGCAGAAGATATTAATGATGATCCCACTGTCTATATACTGTACATCTGCGCAGGTGCAGAAGTGCCTGCTTTGCTCAAAACTAGATCTGATAACTGCGCATGCGCGGAAGGGGAAAGATACTAATATTGAAAGCGCAGTCCAACATGACAGCTTTCCTATGGCCTTCTTTGAAAGTTTCCAACTGCCCCCCTGGTCTCCTAAGCACAGAATAAGTAGGAATTAAAATGTACAATTTATGATTTTTTTTACCCACAAACTTTAAGATATCAAAATGCTCAGCTTCTGCTTTATTCCATACTGCCCATACATTGTATGAATATCCACCATATACAACATAATACCGTTAAGAAAAAAGAAATACATTCAGAGATGGTGTTTGCAGTAAAATAGAGAAACAAGAGAAGTTTAGGTGACCACTAGGGTTGAGCCGATCTTGACTTTTCAGGATCGATTTTAAAATCCGATTTCCGATCACTTTTCATTCGAACCCGATCTCGATCCAAATTCCGATCCCAATGCAAGTCAATGGGATTTTTTTATTGATCGGATTTTAAAAGCAATCCTATTCACTATACAGCATGGAATCTAACAATTGTTCGCTTTAATTGTTAGAGTCCACGCTGTGTAGTGAATCACTAAGTAGCCAGAGGATTTTTTTTTAATCCTCTGGCTACTTAGTCCCCCCTGGTGTCCACTTACCTGCAGAGATGACTGCTCCAGTGTTCTTCTTCGCCTTGCTGCTGCTCCACACTGCTCTTCTCGCCTCGCTGCCGCTCCACGCTGCTCTTCTCGCCTCGCTGCCCCCTGCCTCCCAGGTTAGGAGAGTGTGGGCGAGTTAGGAGAGTGTGGGCGGGTACTGGGAGGGGAGACGTCACATCTCCCCGCCCTGTACCTGCCCACACTCTCCTAAGCCACAAGCCCCGCCTTCCTAGCTCTTTAAACACTAACCTGGGAGGTGGGGCATCGAGGCGAGAAGAGCAGCGTGGAACCGCAGCGAGGCGAAGAAGAACACCGGGACTAGAGCAGCCATCTCTGGAGGTACGTAGCTACTAGAGAGGTTACTTTAGTCTCCCATTAGAATGAATGGAGGCAGCCGGCGCACAGGGGTTAAGGCTGTGTGCCGGCTGCTTCCATTCATTCCTATGGAACTGCAGCGGAGCCTTCACACTGAGTATACACTATATACTCAGTGTGAAGGCTAAGCAAAGCATTGTGGGAAATACTACCGATCTCGATCCCACCTAAAAAGATCGTGTTCGGAATTCCGATCGCGATCGTGAAATTTTCTCAATTGCCGATCGGAATCCGATCTTTTCCGAACACGATCGCTCAACCCTAGTCACCAAAGCTGAACATAAAGTGCTCATCCTATGTCCCAGCACATTGATAATGTCAAGGTATAATATAATGGATTGATTGTCATTAAACCTAAATGGAATAAAATAAACTTAACGTATGCTAATACATATGGTTACAAAAGCAAGGCTCTTAAACCTTGACCGCTGAAAAAATAGCCATGGGCTACATTCTTGTCTTTTTTTTCAGCCCATACCGCCGGTCATGTATCATTCTGTATCATGTAAAGGAGCTTTTACATGTATAATTCTGAGTGATTTACCTGATCTATACAGTATATGAATATGGATATTCCTTATTGGATTATTCTTTAGGCTCTGTAACTGTGTATCAGGCTCTGTTTGGAGCTTTTGTTGTACATTCTGTCATATTTTGCTCAAAAAATAGTGCCGCATGATAGGTTATGATGCTACTTGGATTAGACTGATTTGTTTTTTTTTTACACTGGGATACAAGAAAACTTTTTGGACTTTATGGAAATACATTTGATGTTTTACTGTGGTCTTTATGTCTTATTGAATAATAATAGTAATGATAATAATAATTATTATCATTGTTAATAAATATAATACATAATTGCTACAACAAAGTATACATGTTCTCTATCCCTTTCTGCCAGATCTATAAATCCGCTAACTTCCTTATATTTTCGGATAATTAGATATATTTAAAATTCAAGCCATGGATGTAAATGATTGGCTTAAGAAAGTCGACTCTCATGCCGGCCACTTTACATTTTAAAATGTTTTTTGTAATTGCGATCGTGCCTAATACTCAGTTAGACTTATTTATTAAAGATTCAGGATTTTTTTGTTATTCAATCTTTCAATTCCGGATTTCCATAAATTATTCTTTTGTGCCTGCTTAATAAATATTCACACATTTCCAATTTGTGTATTTTATGTGAATGAGTTTGCAAATTTTGGGGGAAAAAATGTATGAAAAAGGTATGGTTTTGGTTTCTGTCTTCTTAGCTTTCTGCCCTGCTGCCTGTTTACAAATCACCCTGTCTAGATGTTTTCCTATTTGGCTATCTGTCAAACTATTTAATCTATCTATCTATCTATCTATCTATCTATCTATCTATCTATCTATCTATCTATCTATCTATCTACTCTATCTATCTATCTATCTATCTATCTATCTATCTATCTATCTATCTATCTATCTCTATCTATCTATCTATCCATCCTATCATCTATCTATCTATCTATCTATCTATCTATCTCCTATCTATCTATCTCTTTATTTTCTATCTATCTACTGTATCTCATATCTATCTCCTATCTATCTATCTATCTCCTATCTATCTATCTATCTATCTATCTATCATCTATCTATCTCCTATCTATCTATCTATCTCCTATCTATCTATCTATCTATCTATCTATCTATCTATCTATCTATCTATCCTGTTATTATAACTGCATGATAATGACCTCTATTTGACATTGTAATATTAGGTTCTAATATGTTTACATAAATGGTTGATATTTTATAATGAATATGTACATCAGATTAATAGTACCGTCCTAATTGACCGATACCACTACTCCCATCCAATGGCTCCTAGATACCCTGCTAGTCTCTGTTTTTTTGCTCCAACAAATTCAGACGCCTCCCGGTTTTGGTAGACCTTAGGTAACAGTGAACTTCCTGTCAGTCAAGAGGCACAATCCATGAAATCCTGTGAGTGCTGGGACTCATAAAGAACATCATATCTGTTATTCTCTGCACAGACTTCCATTTAAAATTAGAACATATAAGACAGAAGAAAATTTTCATTTCATTTTTAACATTGTAGTGAATAGTGGTAGAGCGGATGGGTTGGCTGCATCTGTCATTGTGTAAGAACAACAAACTGTAAAGTGTGACCCTAGCCTTACTCAGACAGTAACATTAATTGTAATCTCAATATTCAATCTCAATAACACATTTTAAGGCTCCATTCACATCTTAAGTGTGGCTTCTGTTATAAATGCAAAACAGGACATAGCGTTGACTTTGCTTCATGCCAGACACTACTTTTACCTAACGGATCCTATTGACTTACAATAAATGAATGAATGAATGATTTAATTAATTAATTAATTTTATTTATATAGCGCCAACATATTCCGTAAGCGCTGTACAATTTGTAGGGTTCAAATACAGACAGATACATTACAAAGAAAGTTATTTCACACAATGGGACTGAGGTCCCTGCTCGCAAGAGCTTACAATTTATGAGGTAGAAGGGGTGACACAAGAGGTAGCAGGGGCGGCATTGCTTATACAGGGGTCAGAGAATTTTGTAATAGAGGTGACTGTCATTACACAAACATAAAACTTTATGAGCCGTCACCAGTCGTGTCCTTTAACACGTGGCTGATGCTTGGACATATAAAGTTAGCCTGAAATGGCATCATATCCTGTGGGGTAATGTGGGAACTGGAAAAGAGGAGGGTTAAATTTTGGGGATTCTAATTCCGGGACGGAAGGTTTTACATTAGAAAAGATGTGTCTTTAGTTTGCGCTTGAAGCTGTAGAAATTGGGAGTTAATCTGATTGTCTGAGGTAGAGTATTCCAGAGAAGTGGTGCAGCTCGGGAGAAGTCTTGTATACGAGCATGGGAGGTTCTGATAATAGAGGATGTAAGTGTTAGGTCATTGAGTGAACGTAGAGCACGGGTTGGGCGGTAGACAGAGATGAGGGAGGAAATGTAGGGAGGTGCAGCATTATGGAGAGCCTTGTTTATGAGGGTGATCAGTTTATATTGTATTCTGTAATGAATAGGAAGCCAATGTAGCAACTGGCACAGACCAGAGGTATAGCTGTAGCGTCTAGACTGATAGATGAGCCTGGCTTCTGCATTCAGAATAGATTGTAGAGGGAAGAGTTTAGTGAGGGGAAGACCGATTAGTAAGGAGCTACGGTAGTCAAGGCGAGAATGAATCAGAGACACAATAAGTGTCTTTAATGTATTTCTAGTAAGGAAAGGGCGTATTCTGGAGATGTTTTGGAGGTGGAGGTGACATGAGCGGGCGAGTAATTCAATATGGGGAGGTGAAGGAAAGGTCTGAGTCTAACATAACCCCGAGGCAGTGGGCATACTGCCTAGGAGTTGGAGTAAGGCCTGAGACTGCAATGGATATATCAGGGACAGATCTATTAGATGGTGGTAACAGTAGTAGTTCAGTCGTGGAGAGATTTAGTTTCAGATAGAGCAAAGACATGATATTTGAGACAGCAGAAAGACACTGGTGTTCTGTCACGGGTAGATGTGTATAATTGGGTGTCACCAGCATAAAGATGGTACCAGAAACCAAATCTGGCAATGGTTTGTCCAATGGGGGCTGTGTTCAGAGAAAAGAGCAGGGGGCCTAGGACCGATCCCTGAGGAACCCCAACAGCAAGGGAAAGAGGGGAGGAAACAGAGCCCGCAAATGATACACTGAAAATGCGGCCTGAGAGATAAGAGGAGAACCAGGAAAGCGCAGTGTCCTTGAGGCCGACTGAGCGAAGCATAGTGAGGAGGAGTTGATGGTCAACAGTGTCAAAAGCTGCAGAGAGGTCCAGAAGAATAAGAAAAGAGAAGTCACCATTAGATTTAGCCATTAGGAGATCATTGGAGACTTTTGTGAGGGCCGTTTCAGTAGAGTGCAGAGCACGGAAACCAGATTGTAAGGGGTCAAGCAGAGAGTTAGCAGAGAGATAGCAGATTAAACGAGAATAGACCAGGCGTTCCAAGAGTTTAGAGATGAAGGGGAGGTTAGAGACAGGTCGATAGTTAGCAACACAGGATGGGTCCAGGGAAAGTTTTTTCAATAGAGGGGTTATAACAGCATGCTTGAAAGAGGATGGGAAAATTCCAGAAGAGAGAGAGAGGTTAAATATTTTAGTAAGGTAAGTCGTGACAGCAGGCGACAGAAGTTGGAGAAGGTGTGAGGGGAAGGGGTCACTACTGCAGGTTGTAAGTTGAGATGAAGAAAGTAGTTGGGAGACTTCCTCTTCGGTAACATGTTCAAAAGATGAGAATGGACAGTCTGAAGTGCGGTTGGTGAGGGGATCATTGCTATGGTAGGTGGTGGGATCAATGCCACCTGGGGCTTGGGCAGTTATTTCCTGACGGATCTTTTCAATTTTATCATGGAAATAAGTGGCCAGGTCATCAGCACTAAGGTCTGTGAATGGCGTCTGCACCTTTGGTGTCAGTAAGGAGTGAAAAGTTTCAAAAAGCCTTTTAGGGTTGCTGGAGAGAGAAGAGATGAGGGCAGTGAAATAGGCTTGTTTGCCGAGGTGAAGGGCAGAACTATATGTTTTAAGCATAAATTTGAAGTGAAGGAAATCTGAAGGTGTACGTGATTTTCTCCACAGACGTTCGGCACACCTAGAGCACCGATGAAGAAAACATGTCCGTGGCGTGTGCCAGGGTTGCTGCCTCCTATGTGGGACTTTACGAGTGGAGGGGGGAGCCACCTCATCCAATGCATTTTTAAGGGTTTCATTATAGTGACTGGTGGCCAGATTGGGACAGGAGATTGAGAAGATGAGGGACAGAGAGGACTGTAGAGTATCTGAGAGGTGCTGGGTGTCGATAGCACGCAAGTTCCTATATGTATGATGGGTAGGTGTATCTTGTGAAGGGGAGAGGGCACTGATGGTGAGAGATAGAAGGTTATGGTCAGAGAGCGGCAGAGAAAAGTTTATTAAAGTAAATTTAGATACTGTGAGGAGTCGATGGAAGACAAGATCAATCGTGTTGCCATCTACATGTGTGGCGGAAGAAGAACATTGTGAAAAACCAAAAGAAGTGGTTATTGAGAGAATCTGTGAAGCAGTTGGGGAGACAGGGGTGTCAATAGGGATGTTAAAGTCACCCATGATGAGGGTAGGAATTTCACTGGATAAAAAGTGGGGAAGCCAAGAAGCAAAGTGGTCCAAAAATTGGTAGGGTGAGCCAGATGGACGGTAGATCATGGCTACCCGTAAAGAGAGTGGGTGGAAAAGTCTGATAGCATGGACTTCAAATGAGGGGAATGTTAGTGAGGGTACTGGTGGAATGGAAAAATGCACTGTGGCAACAGAAATAGGGTTGAGTGATTGGGATCGGAAATGTTCGTATTCCGATCGGCGATCGAGTAAATTTCAAGATCACGATTGGAATTCCGATCCTGATCTTTTCGGGCGGTATCGAGATCAGAGGTTATTTCCCATAATGCTTGGCTGCTGGCCAATCATTGTGGGAAAAGCTTAGCACCCATAGGAATGTATGGACGCGGCCGGCCGCTTACCCCCCTGCGTGCCGGCTGCGTCCACTCATTCCTATGGATTTACCGCAGCCTGCCACTCTTCTGCTTCATCCCTGTTTTACCATATACTCAGCTGAATATACAGTAAAACAGGGACGAAGCAGAAGAGTGGCAGTCTGTGTGTGGTAAATCACTGCGTGCTGCACTGCTGTGAGGACGACGAGGCAAGTTCTCGAGTAGATAGATACTACTGTACATTGACTTGCCTAGTAGATAGACAAGTCAATGTACAGTATTATCTATCTACTCGCGAACTTGCCTCTAGTAGATAGATACTACTGTACATTGACTTGCCTAGTAGATAGACAAGTCAATGTACAGTATTATCTATCTACTCGCGAACTTCACTGAAGTTACCTGCACAGAAGTGCTACCACTGCCACTGCCGCTGCCCTCTTCTGGTCCGGTCCTCTCTCCTTCACATGCCTTCAGAGCGCCCTGTGAACCCCCGCGTCCCTAGACTAGTATTATAGAGATGCTGGGAGAAGGTGTGGCTTGTGACTTAGGAGAGTGTGGGCGGGTACTGGGAGGGGAGACGTGAGTGATGCACTGACATCTCCCCGCCCACACCCTCCTAAGCCACAACAAGCCCCGCCTACTCCCATCATCTCTAACACTAGCCTAGGGAGGTGGCAGTGCTCTGAAGGCCTGTGAAAGAGAGACCAAGACTGGACCGGACCAAGAAGAACTGGGAGCGGCAGCGGATCTGTGCAGGTAAGCGGACACCAGGGGGGATTTTTTTTTAATCACTATACAGCGTGGAGTCTAAAAATTTAAACACTTTTTGGACTATATGCTGTGTAGTGAATAGGATTGTTTTTAAAATCCGATCTTCGATTATTAAAAAAATCCCATTGACTTGTATTGGGATCGGAATTGGGATCAGGATCAGGTTCGAATGGAAAATGATCGGAAATTGGATTTTAAAAACGATCCTGAAATTTCAAGATCGGCTCAACCCTAGGCAGAAGTAAGCCTACCCCACCACCCTTACAATAGAATCCATTGGATTTTATCATTTGATACTATTAGATTGGAGATTAGTTGCAATGATACTTCATTACAACTGCAAATATACACACTCTCTAATATTAGACCATGACTTGAAGAAGAAGGGTCACAGGTCAATGAGGGGAAACTTAGCAGGCAAGGGAGAGTTTAGCAAGGGAACAGACTGACTATATAAATGTTTTCTTAATTAAAATGATTTTTAGTTCTCAGCTGAGCAATGGGCCCCCTTGAGCCTAGTGGGCCCCAGCGATTGCTGAGTGCTGATGGCCCTGACAATAACAAAGTGTTAACATGCATGTCACTTCTGTGGCCAAACATTAATGACCACAGTGGTTCTGACCAGTAATTGGCTATAGTAGTCACATGTCCATGTCAGCATATCATCACTGGTGCAGAAAGAACAGAGACCAGCAGGGAGTCTGGAAGCATCACAGTGGGAGCCAGAAGGATGAGTATTATTATTTTACAGCATTCTGTTCTTTTTTTTTAATGGATGTAAATAACTGTTTAAATATGTGCTTACAAGACATGTGTAATAGGAGGAAAAGCATATAATATTTTCTTAAGTACTTGTATGGCCTCTCTTTACCTGGATACTGTGAATCAGGCTATAAGGAGAGACTGTTTCATGGAGGGTACAAAGAAATGCTGCTTTACTTAACCTTCGCTTTCAATTTTGTGGGTTGTTCATAGATCAACTTTCAAAGAACTTTGGTAAAATAAAAGAAAGGTCTAAGAACATCTAAAATAGTTTAAGGTCTTTCACACACAAGATTTGATAGACAGTACGTTTCATATTGGAAAGCTGAAATAAACATGTGTAGACCTTTGGGAAAAATAACCTAAGATCCTGTTAACATCTGTGTTGTGGCATCTACAAGTGCATCTCCAAAAATTAGAATAGTATCAAAAAGTTGGGGGGGGGGGGGGTTAGTAATTCAATTAAAAAATGAAACATATATTATATTGAGTCATTAGAAACAGAGAGAAATTTTTCAAGTATTTATTTCTGTTAATGTTGATGATTATGGCTTACAGCCAAGGAAAACTCCAAAGTCATTATCTCAGAAAATTGGAAAAATTAACCCAAAACAGCTGCAAAGGCTTCCTAAGCATTTTAAAGGGTCCCTTAGTCTGGTTCAGTAGGTGACACAATCATGGGGAAGACTGCTGACTTGATGGATTACCAGATGCAAGTCATTGCCACATACCACAAGGAGGGTAAGCCACAAAAGGTCATTGCTAAAGAAGCTGGCTGTTCACAGAGTGTTGTATCAAAGCATATTAATGGAAAATTCAGTGGAAGGAAAAAGTGTGGTAGACAAAGGTGCAGAAGTACCTAAACACTCTCTTCCTGCTACTCGTGGACTTGGTGACTCCTTTAGTCGAATAGTGGTTTCCCTTGAAATGAGCATTTTTTTCCATAGACTATAATGGGATTCGATATTTGATTGAATAGTCGAATATTGAGGCTCTACTCGAAATGAATATCGAATCTCGAATATTTCACTACTCGCTCATCTCTATTGGTCTTATATAATATTCTAATTTTCTGCGATAATCACTTTTGGATTTTCCTTGCCTGTAAACCATAATCCTCAACATTAATAGAAAGAAACACTAGTAAAAGTTCACTCTGTTTGTAATAATAATAATAATTTTTAGTGTAATAATATATGGGTTTCACGTTTTCAATTGAATTACTGTAGTCCAGGATGTATCTGAGTATACTGCACATATGCCATCCAGAGGTTCTGCCCTGAACCCTGGAAGAGAAGAAGATGCTTATGTAGGACAATGGGTGTAGGGTGGGAGTTCCAGGCTTCCCATGTGCAGTCCTGGACTATAGGAGAGTACTGCGCCTGCATGTGATATTATAGCAGCTTCTGTGATTTCAGAGCAGTTGGAAGATCAGCTTCCATTGCCCAGAAGGACATACTGATGGGCATGTTTACAGATGATGTGGGTATGCTCGGTGTTCAAGGTCCTCATTTGCATAAAGAATAAAACTGCTTTTTAAAGCCATTCCTGGGCCTCTGAAATGCTACTAAGGTATGGTTATAATTATGGTCACAGAATTTACAGCACTATGGCAGTGATTTAAAGTGGCTGGGGTGGGTGCTCGAATCCCTATAAGGCCTGTTCACACAGAAAAAGGCGGTCTTAAGTCTTACAATCCTCTCCAAAAACCGTCCCTAATCTGACTCCTTTTATTCACAATGGAAGATAGTGTCAGACTCTACTTTTTTCAGGATGCTTGTGCTTTCTCTTGCCATGTGGTCTCACACTTTATAACCCCACTGTATACAAGGATATTTGTGCAATCCTGCTCCAAAAAACCTAAGGCTCAGTCTTGCTTTCTGCCATGGGTTCTAATTAGAGATGAGCGAACACTAAAATGTTCGAGGTTCGAAATTCGATTCGAACAGCCGCTCAATGTTCGTGTGTTCGAACGGGTTTCGAACCCCATTATAGTCTATGGGGAACAGATACTCGTTAAGGGGGAAACCCAAATCCGTGTCTGGAGGGTCACCAAGTCCACTATGACACCCCAGGAAATGATGCCAACACCTCTGGAATGACACTGGGACAGCAGGGGAAGCATGTCTGGGGGCATCTAACACACCAAAGACCCTCTATTACCCCAACATCACAGCCTAACAACTACACACTTTACACACTCAATACCACCTCTCTGACAGTAGGAAAACACCTTGAAACATGTGTATTTGGCACTTGCAGTGAGGAGAGCTTGTCACCAGCAGTGAATTTGGCCCTTGTAGTAAGTTGAGGTTGGCACCAACATTTGTTTTGAAAATCAGGGTGGATTGAGCCTCTAACCAGCAGAGTTTGGGCAAATTCATGGTGGAGGGAGCCTCTAAAAACCCCAGTTTGGACCAATTCATGGTGGAGGGAGCCTCTAACCAGCCCAGTTTGGGCAAATTCATGGTGGAGGGAGCCTCTAAAAAACCCAGTTTGGACCAATTCATGGTGGAGGGAGCCTCTAACCAGCCCAGTTTGGGCAAATTCATGGTGGAGGGAGCCTCTAACCAGCCCAGTTTGGACCAATTAATGGTGGAGGGAGCCTCTAACCAGCCCAGTTTGGACCAATTAATGGTGGAGGGAGCCTCTAACCACCCCAGTTTGGACCAATTCATGGTGGAGGGAGCCTCTAAAAACCCCAGTTTGGACCAATTCATGGTGGAGGGAGCCTCTAACCAGCCCAGTTTGGGCAAATTCATGGTGGAGGGAGCCTCTAAACAGCCCAGTTTGGGCAAATTCATGGTGGAGGGAGCCTCTAACCAGCCCAGTTTGGACCAATTAATGGTGGAGGGAGCCTCTAACCAGCCCAGTTTGGACCAATTAATGGTGGAAGGAGCCTCTAACCACCCCAGTTTGGACCAATTCATGGTGGAGGGAGCCTCTAACCAGCCCAGTTTGGACCAATTCATGGTGGAGGGAGCCTCTAAAAAACCCAGTTTGGACCAATTCATGGTGGAGGGAGCCTCTAAACAGCCCAGTTTGGGCAAATTCATGGTGGAGGGAGCCTCTAAAAACCCCAGTTTGGACCAATTCATGGTGGAGGGAGCCTCTAACCAGCCCAGTTTGGGCAAATTCATGGTGGAGGGAGCCTCTAAAAAACCCAGTTTGGACCAATTCATGGTGGAGGGAGCCTCTAACCAGCCCAGTTTGGGCAAATTCATGGTGGAGGGAGCCTCTAACCAGCCCAGTTTGGACCAATTAATGGTGGAGGGAGCCTCTAACCAGCCCAGTTTGGACCAATTAATGGTGGAGGGAGCCTCTAACCACCCCAGTTTGGACCAATTCATGGTGGAGGGAGCCTCTAAACAGCCCAGTTTGGGCAAATTCATGGTGGAGGGAGCCTCTAAAAAACCCAGTTTGGACCAATTCATGATGGAGGGAGCCTCTAACCAGCCCAGTTTGGACCAAATAATGGTGGAGGGAGCCTCTAAACAGCCAAGTTTGGACCAATTCATGGTGGAGGGAGCCTCTAAAAACCCCAGTTTGGACCAATTCATGGTGGAGGGAGCCTCTAACCAGCCCAGTTTGGGCAAATTCATGGTGGAGGGAGCCTCTAAACAGCCCAGTTTGGGCAAATTCATGGTGGAGGGAGCCTCTAACCAGCCCAGTTTGGACCAATTAATGGTGGAGGGAGCCTCTAACCAGCCCAGTTTGGACCAATTAATGGTGGAGGGAGCCTCTAACCAGCCCAGTTTGGACCAATTAATGGTGGAGGGAGCCTCTAACCACCCCAGTTTGGACCAATTCATGGTGGAGGGAGCCTCTAACCAGCCCAGTTTGGACCAATTCATGGTGGAGGGAGCCTCTAAAAAACCCAGTTTGGACCAATTCATGGTGGAGGGAGCCTCTAAACAGCCCAGTTTGGGCAAATTCATGGTGGAGGGAGCCTCTAAAAAACCCAGTTTGGACCAATTCATGGTGGAGGGAGCCTCTAACCAGCCCAGTTTGGACCAATTAATGGTGGAGGGAGCCTCTAAACAGCCAAGTTTGGACCAAATCATGGTGGAGGGAGCCTCTAAAAACCCCAGTTTGGACCAATTCATGGTGGAGGGAGCCTCTAACCAGCCCAGTTTGGACCAATTAATGGTGGAGGGAGCCTCTAACCACCCCAGTTTGGACCAATTCATGGTGGAGGGAGCCTCTAAACAGCCCAGTTTGGGCAAATTCATGGTGGAGGGAGCCTCTAAAAAACCCAGTTTGGACCAATTCATGGTGGAGGGAGCCTCTAACCAGCCCAGTTTGGACCAATTAATGGTGGAGGGAGCCTCTAAACAGCCAAGTTTGGACCAATTCATGGTGGAGGGAGCCTCTAAAAACCCCAGTTTGGACCAATTCATGGTGGAGGGAGCCTCTAACCAGCCCAGTTTGGACCAATTAATGGTGGAGGGAGCCTCTAACCAGCCCAGTTTGGACCAATTAATGGTGGAGGGAGCCTCTAACCACCCCAGTTTGGACCAATTCATGGTGGAGGGAGCCTCTAAACAGCCCAGTTTGGGCAAATTCATGGTGGATGGAGCCTCTAAAAAACCCAGTTTGGACCAATTCATGGTGGAGGGAGCCTCTAACCAGCCCAGTTTGGACCAATTAATGGTGGAGGGAGCCTCTAAACAGCCAAGTTTGGACCAATTCATGGTGGAGGGAGCCTCTAAAAACCCCAGTTTGGACCAATTCATGGTGGAGGGAGCCTCTAACCAGCCCAGTTTGGGCAAATTCATGGTGGAGGGAGCCTCTAAACAGCCCAGTTTGGGCAAATTCATGGTGGAGGGAGCCTCTAACCAGCCCAGTTTGGACCAATTAATGGTGGAGGGAGCCTCTAACCAGCCCAGTTTGGACCAATTCATGGTGGAGGGAGCCTCTAACCACCCCAGTTTGGACCAATTAATGGTGGAGGGAGCCTCTAACCACCCCAGTTTGGACCAATTCATGGTGGAGGGAGCCTCTAACCAGCCCAGTTTGGACCAATTCATGGTGGAGGGAGCCTCTAAAAAACCCAGTTTGGACCAATTCATGGTGGAGGGAGCCTCTAAACAGCCCAGTTTGGGCAAATTCATGGTGGAGGGAGCCTCTAAAAAACCCAGTTTGGACCAATTCATGGTGGAGGGAGCCTCTAACCAGCCCAGTTTGGACCAATTAATGGTGGAGGGAGCCTCTAAACAGCCAAGTTTGGACCAATTCATGGTGGAGGGAGCCTCTAAAAACCCCAGTTTGGACCAATTCATGGTGGAGGGAGCCTCTAACCAGCCCAGTTTGGACCAATTCATGGTGGAGGGAGCCTCTAACCAGCCCAGTTTGGGCAAATTCATGGTGGAGGGAGCCTCTAAACAGCCCAGTTTGGGCAAATTCATGGTGGAGGGAGCCTCTAAAAAACCCAGTTTGGACCAATTCATGGTGGAGGGAGCCTCTAAACAGCCAAGTTTGGACCAATTCATGGTGAAGGGAGCCTCTAAAAACCCGTTTGGACCAATTCATGGTGGAGGGAGCCTCTAACCAGCCCAGTTTGGGCAAATTCATGGTGGAGGGAGCCTCTAAACAGCCCAGTTTGGGCAAATTCATGGTGGAGGGAGCCTCTAACCAGCCCAGTTTGGACCAATTAATGGTGGAGGGAGCCTCTAACCAGCCCAGTTTGGACCAATTAATGGTGGAGGGAGCCTCTAACCACCCCAGTTTGGACCAATTCATGGTGGAGGGAGCCTCTAAACAGCCAAGTTTGGACCAATTCATGGTGGAGGGAGCCTCTAAAAACCCCAGTTTGGACCAATTCATGGTGGAGGGAGCCTCTAACCAGCCCAGTTTGGACCAATTAATGGTGGAGGGAGCCTCTAAACAGCCAAGTTTTGGGAAATTCATGGTGGAGGGAGCCTCTAACCAGCCCAGTTTGGACCAATTCATGGTGGAGGGAGCCTCTAAACAGCCCAGTTTGGGCAAATTCATGGTAGAGGGAGCCTCTAAAAAACCCAGTTTGGACCAATTCATGGTGGAGGGAGCCTCTAACCAGCCCAGTTTGGACCAATTAATGGTGGAGGGAGCCTCTAACCAGCCCAGTTTGGACCAATTAATGGTGGAGGGAGCCTCTAACCACCCCAGTTTGGACCAATTCATGGTGGAGGGAGCCTCTAAACAGCCAAGTTTGGACCAATTCATGGTGGAGGGAGCCTCTAAAAACCCCAGTTTGGACCAATTCATGGTGGAGGGAGCCTCTAACCAGCCCAGTTTGGGCAAATTCATGGTGGAGGGAGCCTCTAAACAGCCCAGTTTGGGCAAATTCATGGTGAAGGGAGCCTCTAAAAAACCCAGTTTGGACCAATTCATGGTGGAGGGAGCCTCTAAACAGCCAAGTTTGGACCAATTCATGGTGAAGGGAGCCTCTAAAAACCCGTTTGGACCAATTCATGGTGGAGGGAGCCTCTAAACAGCCCAGTTTGGGCAAATTCATGGTGGAGGGAGCCTCTAAACAGCCCAGTTTGGGCAAATTCATGGTGGAGGGAGCCTCTAACCAGCCCAGTTTGGACCAATTAATGGTGGAGGGAGCCTCTAACCAGCCCAGTTTGGACCAATTAATGGTGGAGGGAGCCTCTAACCACCCCAGTTTGGACCAATTCATGGTGGAGGGAGCCTCTAAACAGCCAAGTTTGGACCAATTCATGGTGGAGGGAGCCTCTAAAAACCCCAGTTTGGACCAATTCATGGTGGAGGGAGCCTCTAACCAGCCCAGTTTGGACCAATTAATGGTGGAGGGAGCCTCTAAACAGCCAAGTTTTGGGAAATTCATGGTGGAGGGAGCCTCTAACCAGCCCAGTTTGGACCAATTCATGGTGGAGGGAGCCTCTAAACAGCCCAGTTTGGGCAAATTCATGGTGGAGGGAGCCTCTAAAAAACCCAGTTTGGACCAATTCATGGTGGAGGGAGCCTCTAACCAGCCCAGTTTGGACCAATTAATGGTGGAGGGAGCCTCTAACCAGCCCAGTTTGGACCAATTAATGGTGGAGGGAGCCTCTAACCAGCCCAGTTTGGACCAATTCATGGTGGAGGGAGCCTCTAAACAGCCAAGTTTGGACCAATTCATGGTGGAGGGAGCCTCTAAAAACCCCAGTTTGGACCAATTCATGGTGGAGGGAGCCTCTAACCAGCCCAGTTTGGGCAAATTCATGGTGGAGGGAGCCTCTAAACAGCCCAGTTTGGGCAAATTCATGGTGGAGGGAGCCTCTAAAAAACCCAGTTTGGACCAATTCATGGTGGAGGGAGCCTCTAACCAGCCCAGTTTGGACCAATTAATGGTGGAGGGAGCCTCTAAACAGCCAAGTTTGGACCAATTCATGGTGGAGGGAGCCTCTAAAAACCCCAGTTTGGACCAATTCATGGTGGAGGGAGCCTCTAACCAGCCCAGTTTGGGCAAATTCATGGTGGAGGGAGCCTCTAAACAGCCCAGTTTGGGCAAATTCATGGTGGAGGGAGCCTCTAACCAGCCCAGTTTGGACCAATTAATGGTGGAGGGAGCCTCTAACCAGCCCAGTTTGGACCAATTAATGGTGGAGGGAGCCTCTAACCAGCCCAGTTTGGACCAATTAATGGTGGAGGGAGCCTCTAACCACCCCAGTTTGGATCAATTCATGGTGGAGGGAGCCTCTAACCAGCCCAGTTTGGACCAATTCATGGTGGAGGGAGCCTCTAAAAAACCCAGTTTGGACCAATTCATGGTGGAGGGAGCCTCTAAACAGCCCAGTTTGGGCAAATTCATGGTGGAGGGAGCCTCTAAACAGCCCAGTTTGGGCAAATTCATGGTGGAGGGAGCCTCTAACCAGCCCAGTTTGGACCAATTAATGGTGGAGGGAGCCTCTAACCAGCCCAGTTTGGACCAATTCATGGTGGAGGGAGCCTCTAAACAGCCCAGTTTTGGCAAATTCATGGTGGAAGGAGCCTCTAACCAGCAGAGTTGTGGGAAAGCAGGGTGGAGGGAGCCTCTAACCAGCAGAGTTGGTGGAAATCAGGGTGGAGGGAGCCTCTAACCAGCAGAGTTGGGGGAAATCATGTTGGAGGGAGCCTAGTATTAGCAGAATTGTGCAACGCTTATGGTGGATGAGTATGAGGATGCGGAGGAATTGGAGAGGTTGAGTACAGACATGGAGTTTCATGTTGGGGTGCTTTACACAGGTGGGCACAAAAATGAAGGCTCTATCCAGTGGTGGTTCATTTTTATCAAAGTGAGCCGGTCGGCACTCTCAGCTGACAGACGGGTGCGCTTGTCAGTGATGATGCCACCGGCTGCACTGAACACCCTCTCAGATAGGACGCTGGCGGCAGGACAGGACAGCACCTCCAAGGCATATAGGGCAAGTTCAAGCCACAGGTCCAACTTCGACACCCAATACGTGTAGGGCGCAGAGGGGTCGGAGAGGACAGGGCTGTGGTCGGAAAGGTATTCCCGCAACATGCGCCTATACTTCTCACGCCTGGTGACACTAGGACCCTCCGTGGCGGCACTTTGGCGAGGGGGTGCCATCAAGGTGTCCCAGACCTTAGACAGTGTGCCCCTCGTTTGTGTGGACCGGTGAGAACTTGGTTGCCTACTGGAGGAACTGCCCTCCCTGCCGCCAACGTCACATGCTGGAAACATCTCCATCATATTCTGCACCAATTGCCTGTGGCAAGCATTGATGCGATTGGCCCTCCCCTCTACCGGAATAAAAGACGAGATGTTGTTTTTATACCGGGGGTCAAGGATAGCAAAGATCCAGTACTGGTTGTCCTCCATGATTTTGACAATACGCTTGTCGGTTGTAAAGCACCCCAACATGAACTCAGCCATGTCTGCCACAGTGTTAGTTGGCATGACTCCTCTGGCCCCACCGGAAAGTTCAATCTCCATTTCCTCCTCATCCTCCATGTCTACCCATCCGCGCTGCAACAATGGGACGATTCGAAGTTGCCCGGAAGCCTCCTGTATCACCATCACATCATCGGACAACTCTTCTTCCTCCTCCTCCTCCTCCTCCTCCTCCATTAAACGCAGTGAAGCGGACAGATGTGTGGACCTACTCTCCAGCTGTGACGGATCGGATGCTATCCCTAACTCCTCTGTGTGATCTGAGTTATCCCTGATGTCAATCAGGGATTCTCTCAGAACACACAAGAGCGGGATTGTAAGGCTCACCATCGCATCCTCAGAGCTCACCCTCCTTGTGGACTCCTCAAAGACCCGTAGGATGTCACAAAGGTCTCTCATCCATGGCCACTCATGGATGTGAAACTGAGGCAGCTGACTTTGTGGCACCCTAGGGTTTTGTAGCTGGTATTCCATCAAAGGTCTCTGCTGCTCAACCACTCTATTCAACATCTGAAACGTTGAGTTCCAGCGTGTGGGGACGTCGCACAAAAGCCGGTGTTGTGGCACATGCAGGCGTTGCTGGAGAGATTTTAAGCTAGCAGCGGCTACTGTCGACTTGCGAAAGTGGGCGCACATGCGCCGCACTTTCACCAGTAGCTCTGGAACATTGGGGTAGCTCTTTAGGAAACGTTGCACCACTAGGTTGAAGACGTGGGCCAGGCATGGAACATGTTGGAGTCCGGCAAGCTCCAGAGCTGCTACCAGGTTCCGGCCGTTATCACAAACGACCATGCCTGGGCCCAGGTGCAGCGGCTCAAACCATATTGCCGTCTCATCGAGGAGGGCATCCCTCACCTCGGAGGCAGTGTGCTGTCTGTCCCCCAAGCTGATCAGCTTCAGCACAGCCTGCTGACGTCTACCAACGCCAGTGCTGCAACGTTTCCAACTCGTAGCTGGGGTCAATCTAACAGCGGAGGAGGAGGCGGTGGCGGAGGAGGAGGCGGTAGAGGAGGAGGAGGAGGGGGGTGTTCTTCTCGTGTCCCTGCCAGGAATGTTAGGCGGGGAGACGAGGTACACCGGGCCAGTTTGGGAAGCAGTCCCAGCCTCAACTACATTCACCCAGTGTGCCGTCAGTGAAATGTAGCGTCCCTGTCCGCATGCACTTGTCCACGCGTCGGTGGTCAAGTGGACCTTTGTGCAAAGCGCGGAACTAAGGGCCCGCCTGATGTTGAGTGACACGTGCTGGTGCAAGGCGGGGACGGCACACCGGGAGAAGTAGTGACGGCTAGGGACGGCATAGCGAGGTGCCGCAGTTGCCATCAGGTCCAGGAAGGCGGGAGTTTCAACAAGCCGGAACGCCAACATCTCCTGGGCCAGCAGTTTAGCGATGTTGGCGTTCAAGGCTTGCGCGTGTGGGTGGTTAGCAGTGTATTTCTGCCGCCGCTCCAATGTCTGAGAGATGGTGGGTTGTTGTAAAGAAACGCCTGATGGTGCCTTTGATGGTGCAGGAGAAGGAGATAAGACAGGACCAGGGGAGGATGAGGTAGAAGTCAACAAAGTGGCGGAGGCAGATGAAGTGGTGTCCTGGCTCGTCCTCTGGAGTGCATCGCCAGCACAGTCAGCAGTGGCAGTGGCAGAGGCAGAGGCAGTGGCAGAGGCAGTGGCAGTGGCGTGAACGGCAGGCGGCCTTTGTCCTGCCGTTGCTGCCTGCCACTGATTCCAGTGCTTGGATTCCAAATGACGGCGCATTGAAGTGGTGGACAGGTTGCTCTTCTCAGAGCCCCTAATCAATTTCGAGAGGCAAATTGTGCAGACAACACTATATCTGTCCTCGGCGCATTCCTTGAAAAAACTCCACACCTTCGAGAAACGTGCCCTCGAGGTGGGAGTTTTTCGGGGCTGGGTACGAACTGGAACATCTTGGGAGATTCCGGGTGTGGCCTGGCTTCGCCTAAGCTGCTGACCTCTGCCTCTGCCTCTAGCTACCCTTTTTGGTGCTGCACCTGCCTCAACATCCACACTACTTTCCCCGCTTGACATCCCCCCTGTCCAGGTCGGGTCAGTGTCCTCATCATCCACCACTTCCTCTTCCAACTCCTGTCTCATCTCCTCCTCCCGCACAATGCGCCGGTCAACTGGATGCCCTGACGGCAACTGCGTCACATCATCGTCGATGAGGGTGGGTTGCTGGTCATCCACCACCAAATCGAACGGAGATGGAGGAGACTCTAGTGTTTGAGCATCTGGACACAGATGCTCCTCTGTTAGGTTCGTGGAATCGTGACGTGGAGAGGCAGGTTGAGGGACAATGAAAGGAGCGGAGAACAGCTCTGGGGAGCAGGGACAGTTTGGGTTATTGTTCTGTAAAGCTTCGGAATTTTGGGAGGAAGGAAGACAAGACTGTTGGGTAATAGGAGGAGAGGAGGCAGAGTCTGACTGGCTGCTGGACAATGTGCTGTAAGCGTTCTCTGACAGCCATTGCAAGACCTGTTCCTGGTTCTCGGGCCTACTAAGGTTTGTACCCTGCAGTTTAGTTAATGTGGCAAGCAACCCTGGCACTGTGGAGTGGCGCAATGCTTGCTGCCCCACAGGAGTAGGCACGGGACGCCCTGTGGCTTCACTGCTACCTTGCTCCCCAGAACCATTCCCCCGACCTCGCCCACGGCCTCGTCCACGTCCCTTTCCGGGAGCCTTGCGCATTTTGAATTCCTAGTTAGAAATTGGCACTGTATACCAGTAGTAAAAATTGTGGGTGCACGTAACCCCAATATATTCTTTGAATTCCCAGTCAGACACTGGCACTATATGGCAGTAGCAAGAAATGAGGGTATTTGTATTCCCAATATACTCTTTAAATTCCCAGTCAGACAATGGCACTGTATACCAGTAGTAAAAATTGTGGGTGCACGTAACCCCAATATATTTTTTGAATTCCCAGTCAGAAACTGGCACTATATGGCAGTAGCAAGAAATGAGGGTATTTGTATTCCCAATATACTCTTTGAATTCCCAGTCAGACAATGGCACTGTATACCAGTAGTAAAAATTGTGGGTGCACGTAACCCCAATATATTCTTTGAATTACCAGTCAGAAACTGGCACTATATGGCAGTAGCAAGAAATGAGGGTATTTATAACCCCAATATATTCTTTGAATTCCCAGTCAGACAATGGCACTGTATACCAGTAGTAAAAATTGTGGGTGCACGTAACCCCAATATATTCTTTGAATTCCCAGTCAGAAACTGGCACTATATGGCAGTAGCAAGAAATGAGGGTATTTGTATTCCCAATATACTCTTTGAATTCCCAGTCAGACAATGGCACTGTATACCAGTAGTAAAAATTGTGGGTGCACGTAACCCCAATATATTCTTTGAATTACCAGTCAGAAACTGGCACTATATGGCAGTAGCAAGAAATGAGGGTATTTATAACCCCAATATATTCTTTGAATTCCCAGTCAGACAATGGCACTGTATACCAGTAGTAAAAATTGTGGGTGCACGTAACCCCAATATATTCTTTGAATTCCCAGTCAGAAACTGGCACTATATGGCAGTAGCAAGAAATGAGGGTATTTGTATTCCCAATATACTCTTTGAATTCCCAGTCAGACAATGGCACTGTATACCAGTAGTAAAAATTGTGGGTGCACGTAACCCCAATATATTCTTTGAATTACCAGTCAGAAACTGGCACTATATGGCAGTAGCAAGAAATGAGGGTATTTATAACCCCAATATATTCTTTGAATTCCCAGTCAGACAATGGCACTGTATACCAGTAGTAAAAATTGTGGGTGCACGTAACCCCAATATATTCTTTGAATTCCCAGTCAGAAACTGGCACTATATGGCAGTAGCAAGAAATGAGGGTATTTGTATTCCCAATATACTCTTTGAATTCCCAGTCAGACAATGGCACTGTATACCAGTAGTAAAAATTGTGGGTGCACGTAACCCCAATATATTCTTTGAATTACCAGTCAGAAACTGGCACTATATGGCAGTAGCAAGAAATGAGGGTATTTATAACCCCAATATATTCTTTGAATTCCCAGTCAGACAATGGCACTGTATACCAGTAGTAAAAATTGTGGGTGCACGTAACCCCAATATATTCTTTGAATTCCCAGTCAGAAACTGGCACTATATGGCAGTAGCAAGAAATGAGGGTATTTGTATTCCCAATATACTCTTTGAATTCCCAGTCAGACAATGGCACTGTATACCAGTAGTAAAAATTGTGGGTGCACGTAACCCCAATATATTCTTTGAATTACCAGTCAGAAACTGGCACTATATGGCAGTAGCAAGAAATGAGGGTATTTGTATTCCCAATATACTCTTTGAATTCCCAGTCAGACAATGGCACTGTATACCAGTAGTAAAAATTGTGGGTGCACGTAACCCCAATATATTCTTTGAATTACCAGTCAGAAACTGGCACTATATGGCAGTAGCAAGAAATGAGGGTATTTGTATTCCCAATATACTCTTTGAATTCCCAGTCAGACAATGGCACTGTATACCAGTAGTAAAAATTGTGGGTGCACGTAACCCCAATATATTCTTTGAATTACCAGTCAGAAACTGGCACTATATGGCAGTAGCAAGAAATGAGGGTATTTGTATTCCCAATATACTCTTTGAATTCCCAGTCAAACAATGGCACTGTATACCAGTAGTAAAAATTGTGGGTGCACGTAACCCCAATATATTCTTTGAATTACCAGTCAGAAACTGGCACTATATGGCAGTAGCAAGAAATGAGGGTATTTGTATTCCCAATATACTCTTTGAATTCCCAGTCAGACAATGGCACTGTATACCAGTAGTAAAAATTGTGGGTGCACGTAACCCCAATATATTCTTTGAATTACCAGTCAGAAACTGGCACTATATGGCAGTAGCAAGAAATGAGGGTATTTATAACCCCAATATATTCTTTGAATTCCCAGTCAGACAATGGCACTGTATACCAGTAGTAAAAATTGTGGGTGCACGTAACCCCAATATATTCTTTGAATTCCCAGTCAGACACTGGCACTATATGGCAGTAGCAAGAAATGAGGGTATTTGTATTCCCAATATATTCTTTGAATTCCCAGTCAGACAATGGCACTGTATACCAGTAGTAAAAATTGTGGGTGCACGTAACCCCAATATATTCTTTGAATTACCAGTCAGAAACTGGCACTATATGGCAGTAGCAAGAAATGAGGGTATTTGTATTCCCAATATATTCTTTGAATTCCCAGTCAGACAATGGCACTGTATACCAGTAGTAAAAATTGTGGGTGTATATAGCCCCAATTCTATTGCTAGGGGACTTGCAGGGTATTTCTGGGGTGAAGGTGGGGGGGCACACCGTTGGAACGGGTATCGGGGTATATATCGGGTATACGGGAATACACTGACAGTGTATTCCATTCAGGATCCTGGGAAAGCTGGGTTGCGGCGATTGAGCCCGTCAGTGCCACGTTACACTGACAAGCTTCTCCCTGGAATTTAGCTCTTACAAGAGCTGTTGGTTGTCTTCTCCTTCCTATCCTAGCCTGTCCCTGCCTACCCAGAATCTAAGCCCTAGCTAGCTGGACGGAAACCTCCGTCCTCGGTGAATTGCAAGCTCAGAATGACGCGAACCTGGGCGGCGCTGTTCTTTTAAATTAGAGGTCACATGTTTTCGGCAGCCAATGGGTTTTGCCTACTTTTTTCAACGTCACCGGTGTCGTAGTTCCTGTCCCACCTACCCTGCGCTGTTATTGGAGCAAAAAAGGCGCCAGGGAAGGTGGGAGGGGAATCGAGTAATGGCGCACTTTACCACGCGGTGTTCGATTCGATTCGAACATGCCGAACAGCCTAATATCCGATCGAACATGAGTTCGATAGAACACTGTTCGCTCATCTCTAGTTCTAATTGACTGTTTTTTTTAGGAGGATTTTGAGATGGAAGACTACCTCAAATTCTTCTCCAAATTCTTCAATTTGAACATATCCTAGTAGGGTCTGTTGGGTTCCACCAAGGTGTCCATTTTGTTAGCATAAAAAATAGAGCTGCATAGAGCAGTGTTTATTCCATCAGATATGATAGATTCTGCAATAGAGATTCCTAATGGATATTTCAATGCAGATGTGAAAAGAGCCTGAAGTAGACACAGGCCATAGATGATGTAAGGGTAAAATTACTCATGTGACTGTAATATATACTTGGACATCAAAAATGTCAAGTCCTTCTACATTGTCTTTCAAACTTAGATAAACCAATCTATGGATGTGCCAAGTTTATCAACCATCATCAACCAGTAAAATCTGATTTATAGTCCATCCAGATGCAGTTTATCATGACAGTACAATTTTATGCCATTGTTGTGTCAGTTTTATTGGTTATTACAGGTTTTTTGGTTTGTCTCCCAAAATTTGCACCACATTTATAAAATTGGTCAACATGGTTTATTGAATTTTACACGTTAGGTCAAAAAGTGATTCACCTTTGTCCCAAATTTACATTTTAATTTTGGAGCTGCTTCAAAAAGCCAGAAGTCCCAAAGCAGAACACCAAGAAAGAAGAAGGAAGACATATTTAGGTGAGTAAATAAACTGATCTAAACTATTAACCCTTTGTTTGTGTATGCCTTTCTCACTGTAGGTTCCTAGTAATCCTGTGGATGTCATCAAATATGTTGGCCTATACAAAACCAGTCGGGTTCTTTTATCGGACTTGTGGATTGCTTTTATTATTAATACAATGGTCAAACAGGTTCAAAAAGTGGGATCCCACTGATCTACTATGTATCCGTCAATGTCACGGCTAGTTTGAGACTTCTCACTTCTCATCAGCACTATGTAGAACATATTTTGTTCAAGTTGCTCTTTTGATGTCTAACTTTGTTTGTATTGTATTTTTGTTCCCTTACAAGACTGTACCTTCTGCTTATGTTTGCTTGTATGTGCTTATAAAAAGAAAAAAAACAATAAAACTTTGAATTAAAAAAAAAAAAGTGGGATCTCATGTATATGTTTTTTGTAACAGAACTCCAGGAAAAAGAAAAAAAAAAAAAAGGTAACTATGCAAACTGCTGTAAAGCATGCTTATTAGAGATGAGCGAACACTAAAATGTTCGAGGTTCGAAATTCGATTCGAACAGCCGCTCACTGTTCGAGTGTTCGAATGGGTTTCGAACCCCATTATAGTCTATGGGGAACATAAACTCGTTAAGGGGGAAACCCAAATTCGTGTCTGGAGGGTCACCAAGTCCACTATGACACCCCAGGAAATGATACCAACACCCTGGAATGACACTGGGACAGCAGGGGAAGCATGTCTGGGGGCATAAAAGTCACTTTATTTCATGGAAATCCCTGTCAGTTTGCGATTTTCGCAAGCTAACTTTTCCCCATAGAAATGCATTGGCCAGTGCTGATTGGCCAGAGTACGGAACTCGACCAATCAGCGCTGGCTCTGCTAGAGGAGGCGGAGTCTAAGATCGCTCCACACCAGTCTCCATTCAGGTCCGACCTTAGACTCCGCCTCCTCCGGCAGAGCCAGCGCTGATTGGCCGAAGGCTGGCCAATGCATTCCTATGCGAATGCAGAGACTTAGCAGTGCTGAGTCAGTTTTGCTCAACTACACATCTGATGCACACTCGGCACTGTTACATCAGATGTAGCAATCTGATGTAGCAGAGCCGAGGGTGCACTAGAACCCCTGTGCAAACTCAGTTCACGCTAATAGAATGCATTGGCCAGCGCTGATTGGCCAATGCATTCTATTAGCCCGATGAAGTAGAGCTGAATTGTGTGTGTTAAGCACACACATTCAGCACTGCTTCATCATGCCAATACAATGCATTAGCCAGTGCTGATTGGCCAGAGTACGGAATTCGGCCAATCAGCGCTGGCTCTGCTGGAGGAGGCGGAGTCTAAGGTCGGACCTGAATGGAGACTGGTGTGGAGCGATCTTAGACTCCGCCTCCTCCAGCAGAGCCAGCGCTGATTGGCCGAATTCCGTACTCTGGCCAATCAGCGCTGGCCAATGCATTCTATTAGCCCGATGAAGTAGAGCTGAATGTGTGTGCTAAGCACACACATTCAGCTCTACTTCATCGGGCTAATAGAATGCATTGGCCAATCAGCGCTGGCCAATGCATTCTATTAGCTTGATGAAGCAGAGTGTGCACAAGGGTTCAAGCGCACCCTCGGCTCTGATGTAGCAGAGCCGAGGGTGCACAAGGGTTCAAGTGCACCCTCGGCTCTCCTACATCAGAGCCGAGGGTGCGCTTGAACCCTTGTGCAGCCTCAGCTCTGCTACATCAGAGCCGAGGGTGCGCTTGAACCCTTGTGCACACTCTGCTTCATCAAGCTAATAGAATGCATTGGCCAGCACTGATTGGCCAGAGTACGGAATTCGGCCAATCAGCGCTGGCCAATGCATCCCTATGGGAAAAAGTTTATCTCACAAAAATCACAATTACACACCCGATAGAGCCCCAAAAAGTTATTTTTAATAACATTCCCCCCTAAATAAAGGTTATCCCTAGCTATCCCTGCCTGTACAGCTATCCCTGTCTCATAGTCACAAAGTTCACATTCTCATATGACCCGGATTTGAAATCCACTATTCGTCTAAAATGGAGGTCACCTGATTTCGGCAGCCAATGACTTTTTCCAATTTTTTTCAATGCCCCCAGTGTCGTAGTTCCTGTCCCACCTCCCCTGTGCTGTTATTGGTGCAAAAAAGGCGCCAGGGAAGGTGGGAGGGGAATCGAATTTTGGCGCACTTTACCACGCGGTGTTCGATTCGATTCGAACATGGCGAACACCCTGATATCCGATCGAACATGTGTTCGATAGAACACTGTTCGCTCATCTCTAATGCTTATAACCCTGTGCGTGTGTTTGTAGGCTTCAAGTATCCCACGGTCCTCTCCTTTCTTAATAACTACTAGAGATGAGCGAACACTAAAATGTCCGAGGTTCGAAATCTGATTCAAAGAGCCGCACACTGTTTGACTGTTTAAACGGATTTTGAACCCCATTATAGTCTATGGGGGGAAATGCTCGTTTCAGAGGTACGCAAAATTCGATAAAATTATACTTACCAAGTCCACGAGTGATGGTCAGGCTGGATTCTCCTTGAAGTCTTCTCCCGGCGCAGCGCCCCCGCGGCGTCTTCCGGCTGGAATTCACTCTGCCTAGGCATCGGGGCCTAGGCAGAGCCAACTGCGCATGCGCTGTCGGCTCTGCTCGGCCTGACGCCTGAGCAGAGCCGAATGAGCGTGCGAGGGCATGCCCACGCATGCGCAGTTGGCTCTGCCTAGACCGGATGCCTAGGCAGAGTGAATTCCAGCTGGAAGACGCCGCGGGGGCGCTGCACGGAGAAGACTTCTAAAGGTAAGAGAAGAACCAGCATTGATTGACAGAATGTATAGCATTGTGCCAATCAACGCTGGTTCTGCATCGAACCTTAAACTTCGAACAGCTAGTAGTGTTCGATCGAGTACAAGTATTTCGAATACCGTAGTATTCGATCGAACACCTACTCGATCGAACACTACTCGCTCATCTCTAATAACTAACAATGTAAGAACAAGCAGCAGCTGGTGTTATCATTGTTGGAAGGAGTGATTATTCGCCCTTCTTAGCCTAAAAATATCAGCCCGTGTCAATCCCAAAACAAACAATATTGATGGTCTGGGTTTGATGGTGCCTTGCTCTTTCCGGTACCCATGGTGCATGCAGTACCCAGGTAATAGAGGGGGGATTTGGATGGCTAACAGTAAACCCCTTCCTTAGTCATGGAAGCTGTCAATAAAAAACATAACTACTTAGGAAGTTAAATATTAAAAAATGCAGAAATTTTTTTTATAAAAATAAACATTACACCAAAAAAACGCTTTGGAAAAATTGCATTGGAAAAAACAACAAAAATCTTTGCACCTTTTACTGTTATTCTGCTGCATTTTGCATTGTTTTCTTCCTCTCCTAGACGTCTATGGAAAAAACACTCTCTTTTTCACAGGCAAAATTAACATACTGCGGTTTTCAAAAATACATACATTTTTTAAAACACTGCATTTTCAGCAGCCTTTATCCCATTTTGTGGGGTTGAGATTTTTTTCCCACTGAGATTCTGTCATAGCCTGTAACATCCACAATTATATCATCTACAATGTCATGTATATTGTTACATATACGAGTTGCAAGGTGAAATACACAAGTTGAATCTACTATAGGTCAAAGGATAAAAATAGAAAACGCAGCATATGTCAGCTACAGTAGGTCCACAACCTTTTTCAATAGCATTTTTCCACTTCACTTAGGTACATGGCAATACTTCTGACCTGCAGATACAAGGCATCAAATCTGTTATTTGATCTCCAAGGAATGTTGACCATCATAAAAAAATGATTGAATCACATGACATACTATATGTTACATGGTGTCAATAGAAGACAAGATGTAATATTACAGTGCGGCCTCTTCACCGAATACCAATCTAGGTGCTGTACATTGCATAAGGGCTTTATTTTGCATTGCATCTCAGGCTTTGTTCACATCTGCATCGGTAATCCCTTTGGGGGACTCCGCTTGGGGACCTCCCCCCCGAACGGACTACCAAATATAGAGGCAAGCGGTGTACAGTGAAAGCATATGGACCCCATACACTATAATGAGGTCCATGTGCTTTCTGCACGAGTCATGTGGACAAAAAAGTAAGTAGATCGTGAACTACTTTTCTGTCCAAATGTTCTGTGCGGAAAGCACATGGACCCCATTATAGTCTATGGTCTCTGTGTGCTTTCACTGCACACAGCTTGCCAATGCATTCGGTAGTCCTTCCAAATGGATTACAGACGCAGAAGTGAACAAGGCCTCAGTCCCATACACTTGAATGAAACATCTGATTTGTGAGAGTTCCAGATGTCAAACCCCACTGATCTGATATTGATGTTCTATCCCAAGGATAGGCTATTAATATTTCAATCTCAGAAAACCCTTTTAAAGCCTTAGAGGGGTTTTCCAGGACTTCCTAGGGTCCGACACCTGGCACCACTGCTGATCAGCACTTAGTATAGGCTGTGGATTCTTTCCTGTGCCAATGACATATCATTCATCAGTCACCTAGTACTGCAGGAGTTTAGTTCTATTCTAGTGAATGCGGCTACTCTACAGCACCAAGCACAGCTTGAAGGCAATATACAGCATGGTGCTTGGTATTCACTGTATAAGTCATAGCGCTCACCCGAGCTGAACTGTGAGGGTCCTGGGCTCAGATCACATACTGATGACCTATTCCTAGGGAAGATCATCCATATGCAAGTCCCACAAAACCCCTTGGATAAATTTTTAATGGACGCATTCCAAAACCAGACACAGCCATAAACTATAGAAAAAGATTATTCATCGTAACATCTTTATTAGAAACATTTTATAACAGCAGTGACAATAAATGCTATTTTAGTTTTGACATTTTGTAAAAGCATCCTGTACTGGATACGGTTTTTATGATATTCTGCCATTTATATTGCTGAAGTGAATTGACACTACAATAAGCCCAACCAAATGCCACAGTCTTTGTGTGAAGTCAAAGTCCATTGTAATATTTTTCAACCTACCTACATAACACTTCCATCTGTACAGAACTAATATAACGGCGCGTCTTCTTGAAGTTTCTTCTGAGCACTTCTATATCTCTGACTCATATCAAGGTGAATAAAAGTGACAACACATAACTGAGATCAGTGGATTCTCTGATGCTTTTTTTGTTTTCCTATAGTCACTTTCTTTGTGGAATACTACTTGAGATCTGACTTGTAAGACAATCTAGAGTACTCTATGAGGTCACTAGCTGAAGAGCACTGAAACATAGTCCTACTGACAGCAAACAGCTCCAGGCTCTTCTCTACAGTGTGCGAACTAGAAACTTCCAGGAAACAAACATGGAATTGGTATCATAGATTCTCCGTATCCTAGATTCTAATAAATAATATGATGCAATAATGATATGAACAACAAATAACTATCTACAATACATTTTGTCTTGTGGTTGGTCAGTCACATAGCTCACTTGTACATTTTGACCATTGTTTGGGTCTCACTTTGATCAGATTTGCAGGGGGTGTCTATGTTCCTTCTACTGTCAAAGTAGGCTTAGGCTGACCATACACTTTAGCTGTTGCAAGAAGGTGACAGAAAGAGTCCCGCTATTGAGGTCTTGGTGTTCAAATCCCACCAAGGGCAAAACATCTGAAAAGAG